>NW_020955691.1:871318-980522 GCF_003031625.1 Empidonax traillii
TTTTTTTTTTTGTTTTTTTTTTTTTTGTTTTGTTTTGTTTTGTTTTGTTTTGTTTTTTAAACTTCACAGCAAACATAGAGTGCGCATGGCACGGGGAGTAAATCACAGTTAATTTTGGCACAGCACTGCCTGTGGATTTTACTTGATTTAGGAAGACATTTTGAAATGTAAATGGCACATACAAGTATGCTTTAAGGTCAATTCAGCTAACATTTTCAACATACAATTTTCTTATCTTAACTAAATCTTTCTGCAACCATGATGACACATGATGGGAAAACTCCTGCCTACAAACAGCAACCACAGAAAAGTAATCTGAAAGGTTAGAAAGTGGCAGCAGCAGGTTATACAGAAGCTATTTAACAAGCTAGTCACATGTCCAGCCGCTTTGCTGGCAAAAAGATTTACATCTTGGTGGTTAGGCTCTGCATCTGCCAAGTCTTTCCCATAAGTGACCACAGAGTTTCTCTCCATTACAGCAGGCAGAAAGGCAGCTGAGTGATCCCGTGCCTGCTATGGCCACACGGAACACTCAAGCACACACGGTATGAAGGACTTCAGCTCCTGTTTTTGGACATACCAGACACAAAGAAACCTCACACACTTTGCAAAGGTCTGTTTAATTCACCTCCAAAAGCCCAACAGGCATGGGTAGGTAGTATGATACAGTACCTACTTTGCAGTCTGTTTCAAGACACAGAAATTGAGATGCAACAATTTTATTCATGTTCAGTGTCTCACTTGATCACTGAGACCCTAAGCTTCATCATACTTGATGTTTATACAGCATTTTGTATGACCAAGCAACCCTGCCATTGAGTTCAGTTCCAGCTGTGTGGGTTTTGCTACTTCTGCAACCAACCCCAGGCACACCGGAAGGGAAGCAAAACGAATCAGTAACAACCTACAAACAGCCTAACTTAAATGATTTAAGAGTGCTTAGCTGCTGAGCCACACAGGCAAGGCCAGAATTTCTCCTGTCTTTCCCAACGATCATTTTTTCCAAGCCCTGCCCAGTACATTAAGCAAGCTCAAACATCTGCAGCAAATAGGCCAGGGACCTCACAGGTTACAGCTTTCTCTGGTAAAAATTAGCCACGTTCACACAGTTGGGTCCAGTATACCCTCTGCACATGACTGTGTGTGACATAAGGACCGTTTTTAATGTCAACATTTGAGAGATCAAGAAAAGTGCAAAAGTAGTAATAATTTAGCCATTTCCAAGTGTCTTAGGGTTTAATTTTGGAACCTCAGCGAGGCCTTCTGAAATACCTTTTGCATGTGATTGTCCAGGTTTTAAAACCAACTGGGAACAGAAACATCCTTCTCACCACCATCCGCATCACTCCCGGCATAGATGAAACCTCGAGACCTGAACCCCCTGAGCCGCCCCTGGAGTGTGTCTCCACACACTCAGCTGCACAGAAATGTGCCAGCACAGGCACTGCCAATCACACATACGTATGGGCAGGAAAAAAAGGAAGAATCTACAAGCTTACGTCTCACATTCCTGGTCTTGGACCAGACGGGGTTCCCGTGGGGACACACTTCCTGATGGCTTCTCTCCAACCCTTACTCCATATGCCCCTGCAAAACGCCTCCAGCTCAGCTCCCACACTTCTGGCTGCCTGACCCATCCACATTCTCCACATCTTGAACTTTTAATGGCTGTCCCAAAGCTCTGTCTTATTCAGACAGTCTCAGTAAAATGTTGCCTCTGTCTCTGTGCAGATTTGCCATTCCTGATTTCCTATCCCAGCTCCTCCTCTCTTGCATCCTACTGCTAACTGCATAATGATTTTCAGCCTCTTGTATAACCAGAACCAGCCCTCTCCCCAGCTTCTTGTCTCATTTTAGCATTTAAGATTCCAGGCCCTTGGTTTCTAAGTCCTTTCCCAATCTTCTCAGCTTACAAGCTCCATCCTTTCTTCTCCAACAGCTTCCAGCTTCTCCTACTCCTCTGCACTGACCCAGAGCCAATTTCTTTCCTCTTACTCCTTGTTCTAATCTCTGCCTGTCCTTCATCCCAGCTGTTACCCTATCTATTTTTAAAAGAGACTTTATCTACCTTTTAAAAACAGAGGGTTGGGGTTTTTTCTTACGTGCTGCTGTGGTGACAGGAAGAAGGAGAAAGATTAAACTGCAGTCACACGGCACAGGCCAGCTCAGCTCCAGCCCAGCCCAGCCACAAGCAGCCATTACAGGAAAAGCCTGGCTTTGTTTCCAGTCCCTGGCTGAATCACGCTTAGCTACATATTGTTGAAAGAGCTTGAGCAGTACTATAAGGAAATATGTTCAAGGCTGAAGTACACTCAGTGTTTCGAGAGGATTATTATACACTCAGCCTGAGATTGTAGTGATGATAAATCTAATAGGAAGAAAAAAATCAAATATTTTAATTGTTAAAAATCAAAGACACTTCACTCTGTTCCCTGAACTGGTTTTATTTGTCTCAAAATTTCAACCTGGCCAAGTCTGGGAGGAGTCTGGGGTTTTTTTAAACAAGGAATAAACTACTTCCCTGCCAAAGCTACAATCTCTACTGCAAAGCATGCTGCTGTGACTGCTGCCCAAAGGAAAGGTTACATGAGTCAATTTTTTACGTTAGTCTCATTCTTGTAAATAATTGGACTGGTTTCGACTAAAATTCTCCCTCCTCAAACTGGCATGTTTCTTTTCAAACATTTGGAATCTGATTTTAATGATTTTATCTAACCCTCCTCTTTCTTCAGATAAACTGCATTTTAACTGTGATAGTCAAAGTAGAAAATACTAAGTTATGACATGAAGGTTTCAGCATGACAGACAACAAGGAAAACGCTGGATCCTAAAGATGTTGTAGAGGATGAAGTAAGACAATATGGTAATAACCTTAACAGATGTGTCTAGACAAGGCAGAACTGAAAACGTTTAAATTGCAGAGAACAAGAAAATGGTAATAATGGAGAAGGTGAAGCAAACCACACAAGAGAGGGGAGGAGAAGAGGAGGATAACAGGACTAGATCACAGCAGCTGGCACTGCCAGAGGGCTGTCTGTGAGCCACCGCAAGGGCTGTGCCAAATGCAAAGTCTCCGTGACCAGGAGCAGATTATGTCCCAGGAGAATGTGACAGCAGTCCCTGCTGCCTGACCAACACCCCCTGGGGTGGAGGTGGTGGCACTGCCAAGGGCCTCGTGGCTGGCACGTCACTGCCCCAGGGAGCGCGTGTCTCCTCAGGTCACATATCACACCAGGGGAGCAAGTGCATTTGAACTGCAGCTTCTCCTGAGATGAGGGAAACTGCTCTGCAGGGATGTTTGGATTAGATTCATCTCAAAATACTCTGCATTTGGGCACTTCTAAGCACAGGAACATTTCTCTGTTTGAGAAATTATATGTATAAAGACAAAAATACAGTTCCTGGAATGATGGGAAGTAAATGAGTTGTGTGGATGGTGGGCTTGCAGTCTCATTTAGACGATAATTTCAATATTGCTGGGGTTTTGCTCAAGTATTGATTCTGTACCAGTGTAACAGAGCCCTTTATAATTGTCTTATTATTGTTACTCTAATGAAATACAGTTAATAAGCTCAAGTTTAGTTTCCACTTCATATAGCCCTAATTCAATTTCACATCACCTCTCAATCCAGTTTAGGCTGCAAATTTCATCAACAGATTATTAGCTTGTGTTGCATCTGAGAATATGAAAGTAAAATCAAAAATGACTAACACCAACATACCAACTTATTATACACAGTTCCACATGCTGCTTTTTCAGTATCCTTTTTCTGTGGCCCGTAAGCATAATCACATTGAGTCAAATCAGAAACTCAGGGAGAAGGAAAAGCAAAAGATTTTTACTGTAACTTCAATATTAAACTTACCATATTCCTTTGGACTTCTGATCTTAGTTTTATCAAAGAAACCAGACAGCAAGAAAACCTCAGAACCAACCTCAAATTATCTGATTATTTACTGGTTCCCTCCCAATCTTCATTTATAAAATGACTGCTTAAGCATTTTTGTTCTGAAACTGTTTTACTGTTTGCCTGGGGATTTTAGCCCAGACTGCAAAGGATAGTTTCTGCCTCCAATTTTAGGAATGCCTCTGAAGAGCTGCCTGAAAGTTAATGAATATATTGCCAATGCAATAGTATTTTTATTATCAGCAAGGTGGAACCAAAATCATTTCTTCTAACTCATATTAGTTTTCTTCTAACTTGTATCTACAGTTTAAATATTCTCGTATACAGCATTTGTTGCAACCTTCCAGCATTAGACTCGAGTTACAAAATCATGATTTGAAAGGCACTTTTCAGTCAGGGAGTGAGGGTGTGGGATGGGAATCTGAAAGTATTCTTCCTCTGTGACAGAACTGTGAAGAACTACAAGCACAGACAGGTATCTGAGAAGTTATCACACGTAACAGTAACACTACAGAGTACAGAACAGTTTTAAACATGCCAAAATGTGTGTGGTTGCCATTCATACACACTTATTTTCACAACAAACTTTATAAAATATCTATGTTCAGACTAATGATATTCAGCTTTTGCTGTAAACAGTAAAACATCAAACAAGTTAAGAACAGTCTGAAGCAGTCACCAACAAGCTTCTTACACAGTCTTGTTTTCTTATATTAACAAATACTTCCAAAAAATAACTTCCAGGTTAGAAATATATTCTCCATTATATCACAAATGCTATGGGATGAGTCCCACACAAGTAATGGTCTTTAACTAGCTAACACAGAATATAAATAACACAATTTCCCACATAATTACCTTGCATAAAAATCTCCTGAACCTTTTGTTCCTTTACCCAGGCTTTTACCTCCTCATGTAACTGCGGGTTATCCCTGAGAACTGGGTTTAGACTGTCTACGTCGTCCTAAAGTAGAGATTAAAAAAAGAACCATATGTTATGTTTACTTGTAACACTTTTGTTTATTTTTCTAAATGTATTTTTAAAGTACAGTATTAAGTAGTTAGATGCTAATTTTACTGATTGCCTACAAATCCCTGAGTTATTTTTAGAAAAAACTTAAAAGCACAACATAGCGCTTAAAGTTATTTCCTGGGAACACGGTATGTCAGATCCCACATGTGGCCAGACTTGTAAGCTATTAATAGGATCACACTTTCATAAATACTGTCTTACTACAAGCTAAAAATGCCCTCTAAAGACTTCAGTGTTTACAGGTATGCACAATGACTTGTTTAAATAATCATTAAATTATTTAAAAAAAACAAACTGTTTTCCTTATCTGTAAAATTTAATATGGACATATTGAGCATAAACACAGATACAAATCCCACAAATACAATGCATAATGCATAGGCCATATTTTAAGAGAAACAAGCATTCTGAGAGAAACACTACTGCTGATTTTCAAATATTTTGGTCTTTGTTAATTAGGTCACTTCAAATAAGACATTTTCATTTCTATTATATTCGGTTTTCCTGGAAAAGATTCTTTTTCACTATTTGGTAGAACATCATTTGGGAAATTAAGACATATTCGGTGGCACTGTCTTCCTAACAAGAAAAAATTAGGCACAGAAATCTGGTTCGTATCCTTGTAAGCATGGCTTAAACCACCACCCATCTTTTGACTCCTAGAACACCTATTTCTCTGCTTCAGAGCAAACTTGCTATTTCTGTCTTTGAGGCTGTGGCAGAGAAAAAAGCTGCACCACAGTCTGGAGAATCCTCATGCAGAAGATGGCCTTGGAAATTCATGAGCGGCAGGAATACTCATTTGTACCAAGAGAACTTCAGACAGCTAAATAATGAGAGCAATTCTCCACATACGAAATATAAAATGTTTTATCAGTACTGCAGCTGAGATCAAGCAATTTTTTTCCTTGATCTCCAACAAGTTCCTTGATGTTTCACAGTTTATTTTGTAAGAGCTCCAGCCACAGAATACAAAGATACAAGCAACACCCTGTGAATCGTGCATTGCTGCCAGGCCCCTCCAGTGACAGGAAGCAATTTCTCTCTATTCATCTGGATGAGATTGTTCTTGCTAACCCATTATCACAGGATATCTATTTCAAATTCAAAATTCACTTCCTGACACTTTGGGATTTGCTGTGCTCCACTATGGAGAATTCATCAATGCTTCAGCTGTTAATTACTCTCTCTCTCCTCATTCTTTTGCAAAGAATACAGCCTTGGATGCAGAAGAAATAGTCAAGATGACCACTTCAATACACGTAAATTGGAACAAAGTGAAGGGAAGATCAACAGAACCTCTACCGCAACCAGGTTAAGTATGTTGCTGGCACTACCAGAGGCATACAAGGGTCACAACTAAAATTTATTCAAGGATGGCCTCTCCCGAGGCAATCTACAAAGAGCACTAGCTATTCTGCCTACTTGTGCACTGATCCTACCTACAGAAGCAACCCCACCACTGGAAAGAAAGAGGGGATGATTTGCCAGGGGAACACAACAGACCCTGGAACTGGAGCTGTGTGATGACCACTCATCTGTGCTCCTTCCCAGGAACTCTCTTTTCACAGCAGCTGCAAGAGGTTCCTACAATAAAAATTTTCCCTCTCAGATCCACAAGCATTGAATCTGAGCAACAGACCCCAGGCACTGCAATACTGACAGTCTGGCTGATTTACAAATGCAGTTAATATGCAGATCTTGCACACTTTGAATAATTCCCTCAGTCCCACCTAAGAGACTTGTACCTTCATTTTGAGACTTACACAATTAGGTACCATGAAGTCAAACCTGTTATTCTTAACATTACAGTACTTTCAGGAGTTCTTTTTCTGAAGTTTTTGAGTCTCTATGTCATCTTAAGCTACTTTTGATTTGTTTCCTGAAGGCAACAGACACTGCTGCTTTTCTTTTTTTAGCTTTCACATCCTTCCTAAGCATCTTGGCCTTCTTTGAACTTGACACAGAAGATACTGGCCCATCCTACGTATAGTACATTTGAACCTTTTCTGCTCTATCTCCTAATTCAGATGCATGACATCAGTACCTTGGCTGAGTGCTCCATGTGAACACTTAGAAAGGAGACTGCAGAGTCCATTTTGTACTTATTTCCTCACTCTTGGTGAAAGATGAGCTCATCTCAAAGATGAGCTACAAAAGGCATAAGTGAGGTCACAGACCCATTACACAAACTGCATGCAGGTATGACTGGGATTATCAAAGAGAACCCAGAGGTTTTAAATGCACACACAACACACATTTAACATATCAATCATGGAGGGAGGGGGAAGATACTAATAGAGGAAGTTTCTGAAATCTCATAAAAATTCTGTTCTTTACTGCACATATATCCAGGGAAAAAAGTTTGTGTGTCATGATAGACTTTTTCATCTTTAATCTTAAATCTGAAAACCCAAACTCAAGAAATTAATTGCATAATGTATTAAACTGTAAGACAGTGACCTTAAGCACACCATTTCAGCACACACCACAAACTGTGGCAAAAGCAGGGAGACACGGGGTGACAAGCAAGGCTTATGACTTGCCATCTCTTCCCTTGTTTAGCACTGAAGACAAGCAGATAACTCCACAGTGCCCAGTCCTTTTCCTTTCCCTGTATTTATACTGCTCAAGGAACAATTACTGTCTAGAGGTTTGGACCTTGGCAATTGTGACCTTCAGTTTTCCTCTCCTCCTTGGTTGAAGTAGCATGATTGACAGATCCACAGATGATGTAAATGCCCTGCAGGACTTTCTTCCAGACTTTTCCTCATCTGAAAATTGTTTTACCAACAGAAGTAAGTAAGGTACCCTCTCCTAGACTAGTTTTTCCACAAGTCCTGGAACACCTCCTCCAGAAGGATGTTAATACCAGTTTGAAATTCTCATGCAAATCAGGGTGCAAATCAAAGAAATGGGACTGCTATATTCTTCTTCAGATCTGCTGCAGGAAGCTCTTTATGTATTTCATGTGGCAGTGTCCCCTGCTCCACAAATGACTCTATACAACTCTGGGAAGAAGACAAAGGGCATATGGGCCACACAGATATGGTTGAGATAATCCCTCCTGCCCCTCTGAAAGACAGTCACATGAAGCAATGTGACTGTCAGAAGCTTGCCAATCTATGACAAGTTTTTTACATCTTTGCTGCTATTCTTCCTTCTTTCTAGATCAAAAGAGGAATTCAATTCTGGTGGACTGGACTTTAAGCTTAATTATCCTAAGAACTGAGTCAGCTGCATGTCTCTCACATGCTGGGGACATGCCTGACACGACAAAGAAGTCCCAAGAAGGAGAGAGAATGAAATTTTCCCATGCAACAAAGTGATCCTGTGTTTTTCTGAACGTATCTGTTCTTTCTTATGGTGCAAAATGATACAAAGCAGGTTGAAACTACAGACAATACCATCACAGGTGAAGATACCACACTGCTCTAACCAGAAAGTAGAAATTTTTGTTCAGAGAAGTAATTTCAGAGATCTTATTCAGACAAAAATAATTTAGCATTCATAGTCACAGATGAACAAGTGCAGATCACTTATAATGCTTCAAAATTGCTTTAAGATCAAATAGGAATTTCAAAGACAGTACTCAGAGAAAAACAAGACAAAATCCAAATGCAGAGAAAATTCTCCCACTCAAGCTCCATCCACAAAAAAATACTGCCCAAGGCCTTGAGAGGTATCCCTGGATGAGCTGAATTTGTATTGCCTGAAGACCATACAAAGTGCCTCTGAAAGGCTCAAACCACCACAAGCTCCTTTTCCACTTTGGGCAGCCAGGCATGACTGTGGTGGGAACGCCCACACATTTCCACAGCTCTCTACCTTCCCCACAAGACTTGAACTATTGAAACAAGATGTTTTCCTCAGCATTTTAAAATACTTCTCCAAGTCCTTCTTCACAATCTTGAGAGGCAGAAATGAGTTCATGGAGAGACGAGACCCTGGAGCAAAGAACAACAAATGGATTGTTTGATTTGAGTGATGCTCCCACCTCCAAACACAGCCTGTGTACTGCTTATAGGAGGGTACAGAAACTGTGGTCAGCTGTCAACTCTCCATTTTCAGTGAAGGAGAGGAGGAGAACTGACAATATGCATTCCAGGTAAACCAACCCTAGAAAAACAGTGGCTTTGGCAGTAAAAAGGCTTAAATCAGAGCCCTGAAGACTAAGTCTCAACACCTGTCACACACTAGGAACCTGCAAACGTTTATTTGGGAAAGCTCCTTCCATGTAGCTTTACATAGCACCTCTGCATTTGGCTTCACACATCAAGGACATCTTTTTAATATCAGTAGGAACTCATTTCAGCTAGCGTTTTACAGAGAAAGACTAAGGAGATTTTGCAGTCCTCACAAAGGTCAACACCACATTAGTCCTCACCATCTGTGGCTTAATTAACTATAGCTTCCTCTGGCTGCTTAGAGGTTTTCTGATAATTTAGGACACGAATTAGATGAAAACTAGTACATAACCAACTTGACAGTCCTGTTTAAAATGTTTACACAGTATGCACTGCACATGGAAATAAGCATTTTGTTAGTACTTTATTGGTAGAGAGACCACATTTAAATTCAAACCATGCAAATGAAAAACTCAAGAGATCAAAGTGTCAGAAGCCTGAACCTTCAGTGTTGTTGGTTCATAACTATTAGTTTCTGTAAAATGAGGTCCCCACTCCTTTTTTTCCTTTTTCCACCAAATAGTTTGTACAACTGCATGGAGCTTCAGAAATTAAATTTCAAAACTGCAGTGTGAAAAACAAGGTACAAGATAGGTCAACACGTCCCTACCGACTGTCACAACAGTCTTCAGAGAGCAGTGGCAGCAAAAAGCACTTTTTAAAATCCACACTGCTGAGAATTCATACTAGTCCTCTAATGCCATTTTTAGAAGATGATTTTCTCCCATAAAAAAAGATTAAATGTCGTACTCACACCCAGCCTCAAACACATCCACACAAATTTTTACCCCTCATTTGAAAGGATGTCTGTACAATTCTCTTTTTCTTTTCATTTCTTCATAACCACTAAAATCCCTTTATTTCTCTGTCTCTCACTGATTGTGCCACCTGACACGTGATTATATCATTGATCTGTAATCTCTTTTACTGATTATAATTTTTAACAAATCTTCCATCTGATTGTCCTCCTTGACATCAGAGTGAGCAGGGGAAAAACCCACGCAAAACAGAAGTGACACAAAATGTAGACAGGCAGAACACCAAAGATATTAACAAGAACATCACCTATGAACTGGAAGCATTGCCCTGCCACACTAGCAAGGTTTTTTTTTTCAGTGGCAAAAGATGAGAATTTAACTAAAATAGAGAAAACCTGGCAGTAACTGACACCCCTGAGGGTATCACCAGGCAGGCACTGCTGCTGCCACACACACCACACCAAAACTTAAAGGGAAATAATCGAATTTAGATGAGTCTAAACACAGATCTTCTGTTGCTTGCCCCATTTCTAGACACACAAGCACGCATAACCCCCTGGTAAACAGTATATTCCTTATTCCCTTCTGACAAGTGAAAGGCTACCCCAGCTGCCACGCTGCTGCAGCTGGTGGGCAGGAGGTCAGAGAGGCCCTGGAGGCTGCAGGGCTGTGCTGTGCTGAACAGCCACACCAGGAACATCTTTCCAGAGGGAACAGCTCCGGGGACACATCGACCTGACCCTCCGCGTGGCCCTGCAACCAGGGCAGCCTCCCTCCCGCTCCAGGCTCCTCACCAAGGGCAACACCAGCCACCAACACCGAGGCCAGAAAGGCTAGAAAGTTTTTTGGGGAGATCGTAACTTCCCAGTTTACCTTAAACGGCTTTGTCTGAGCTGAGAGAAGAGGCTTAGGCTTACCAGGCGACGCCAGCGCTTTCTATGTAAACCCAACCCACACTTGACCTATTTTCTGCTGTTCTGAGCGCACAGTCACAATTTACCTCATTCAAACCCGGCAGCTGCTGGGCTACATCTGAACCAGTTAAGTCAAGCTTGAAGGCACAGCCCTGACCCCTAAACCAGAAACAAAGTCGAGGCGAGGTCAGCGCTGCTCACACGTGCGCGCAAGCACGGCCGCGCGGCCGGCAGTGACGCTCGCCCTGCGTGCGGGCCAGGCCACGCAACCCCGACAACTAATCCCCACCCAACCAGGGGCTCCGCGTGCGCTGCTCCAAGGACAAGTGTTTAGAGAGAGTTCAGACCACAGACGGTCAAGATGAGGATTATTTTCAGTGTGTAATGACAACAACTATGCATCTGCAAAGACAAGTTAAAACTACAGGGGGAAAAATTTCGAGGACTACAAATTTAGTAATTTTCCAACTGTCAGTAAACTTAACATCTCTCAGGAAAAGGTATCAATAATTTTTCTGCTGCTTCCCACTCTTCCCTATGCCTAATATTTCTCCCCACAGACTCCTAACCCCTTCCTCATTTCACCTGCTCAACAATTAAAGAGTTGACATTGATTTTAAAATTTTAATTATCGTGTTTGAGAATTATGGGATCAGGGTCTGCATACACTTCTCCAAGTCATGATTTCAGGCTTGAAGATGTCTCATTGCACCAATTAGTTCAGTTCTGGAAGAGTAACTCCTACTTCAAGAATACCAGAAAACTTCTATCAAAATATGGAAGATTATCCTATGGAAAGATATGCTAAAATTAGAACATAAAGATACAGGAAAAAAAATCTGACTCTTAGTCTAATCATCTCCCTGACTTTAACTCACAAACAAAAAAACAATACCGATATTTGCCTTCCTATGAAACTGTCAATGTCTCAGGTGAAATGGCATGCTGCAAAACTTGCATTTAACAAGTTAGTTATTCTTGTGTCTGTAGATGAGAATCTGGTATGGGAAGACAGAGGGGAAATCAGAGCAGCACACAGGACGGACATGCAGCAGGGAAGCAAGCAACAAGCAATGGATAAACAAAACCAAACCTGGGCTGGGCAGATGTTGTCACAAAACATCCTAAAAACTGCTCTAGTGACATCTACAATAGTTTTGCACTTGACATTGGAGATTAGGAAAACCAGATGACCCTTATGCTCATGGGTTATGTTACTCACTGTGGGACAAGCTGGGTGGGTCAGAAAAGCAAACCCTCCCCCAGTGCATCTCACCCAAAGACTTCCCCAAACAAGCGGCTCCTATCCAAGTGGCTGTCAGCCTCCACCTGGAGCACTGTGCAGAATGACTGCACTACTTACCAGACAACGAATAAAGGTCAAGCCAACAGCACTACCCCATGTCCACCTCTTCTCTCATTTTGATGACACAGCCATGCATTTGCTTTTCTATCATTTTCCACTGAATCACATTTCCTTCCCCTTTCTCACTGCAGGCTCCTCACATCTATCATCACCATCTCAGCAATATGCAACTTTGATCTAATTTTGTGTTTTATCTACTTGTAAAAAAGAAAACAGGGAGGGAGTACTGGTCCTACCCCACTCAGCCAGTAACTCCCAAGTCATGTGGTGATACTGGAACAAGCCTTTGAGTCACTAAGCAACTCAACTACCACTATGGGAAAAGAAACCTCAAAGTGCAGACACTTCCCTGGAGCAAGCAATTAGCAGAGTGAAGTCGATGCTAACAAGGAGAGCTGCTAAGTGAGTAAATTGGAGGAATCTCTTCTGTACATTGATATTAAAATTTAAACCGAGAACCCGACACCCCGTGAATTCTGAACAGCTTTCAGAAGGTATCCAACAGGACCCAAATCACACGAGCTGAGGGACAAGCTTTATGGATGGAAGTGTATTCAAGCAAAAAAGAAAGCACATTCTGTTAATCACCAGTAGTATGGACTAGGGGAAATGGAGTCTAATGCACCCAGAAATCAAGCCAAGACATCAGCCATGCTCAGAGACTGACTTTATAGAAGACACATCCTACTTGCACCAGGGACAGCAGAGGTTACCTGCTGGAACCGGCAGAGTTGGAAAGCTGTGTCCCACCACCATGGAAAATGACAGACTGGACAATTCCTCTCCTACCAGGGTAGTTACCTCCATCACCAGTTGCATTACTCAGCAGCACAATAGTCCTGGATGTGAGCACTGATAACTAAGAGCTTACTCCACTGAAGGGCCAAGGTCTCTCAGAAATGTAAAACACTGCCCAGTGCGTGGCAGTCTGATGGCAGATCCTAGAACCAACACCACCTCCTAGAAACATCCATCAGAGTGTATCCCTCTTGTGAATGACTCCCTGCTCTGTAATTTGAACTACCACCAGCAGTCGCAGAGCTACCTAGTTTCTTTTGCAGATATCTTCAATCCTTTTTTACTAGATAGGAACTGGAGGAACATACAGTTTTCCAGCTCCTTTCCCCTATAACTCATGAGGATTATGGACATAATACAAATCCTTACAAAAAAATAAAAAATATTTAAAAAAAATTTTTGTCAAGTGGAAAGAATACATCAGATACCATCAAAATGTTCTTGAAACCCACTTTCAGTGGAGTTTAGTCCACCAAATTACTATTACATTAATGTTTTATTTTCAAGTGGTTTTCAGGGCTTTGTTTGAGAATGTGTAATACATACCAGTGTTGGCCCACATGCTGATAATATGAAAGTAGTTCATATTATCCTCATTTTTCTCACATTTTAAAAGAGTACCGATGTATTTCCACAGAACTTTTCCAAGTTAATTTCTAATAATTTAAGGCAGCACTGCAAAGAAGTTGGAAAAACAATTAGCACATTTTCTTGCAGAATTTCATTCAGAAGAACAAACTTCTCTGGCTCCAAGAATACAGTGCAGAGACTCTCTACCCTTGGTCTGGCTGGGCATACAACAGCAAGCCCATCAGTGTACAAGTGTGGAAATGCTGCCTCTGCTCCAGGACAGTACCAGAAGCGATGCAACCATCCTCGTGTGCTTTCTTTTCCAGCAGAGAGCTCCATTCTGACCTGCTGGAGCCATTTTAGGAATTTTCCCTATAAATAACAGAGGTCTGACCAGCTGGGATGTATATCATACTTGGATTAACACTACAGCTCTCTGCAACTCCAGAGAAAGCAGTGGCTGTGCCTTTTATAGAGCTGATGAATAATGGTCTTGCTCAGAGGAAAGACTAAATTGCTAATCAGAAAATGGGGATGTTTCAGTTGTTGCTGCAATAAGTTCCTTTGGGGGGAACTTAGGAAAGTCATTCAGTGTTTAAATTTGATACAATGCTCATCTATTTCACAATATTTTTCCATAGATAAATCTCACAGCATGCAGAACCAAAAAAAATTCTATTAAAGACATAATTCAAGATGAAACATCACTTGGGGGAAAAAAAAAAAAAAAGAAGAAAAAAGCACTACACTCCAGTCATAAAGTGCTATGCACCCTGAAACCTGCTTTAACCTGATTTTACTGCCAGTAATGCTGACAGATACACTCAAGAGGGGGATACAGAGGAAAAACAGGAAGTTAAATTTTAATTCCATTCAAAAGACAGGAAATGTTTTCTAGAATGAAGAGAGGGAAGTGTCAGTATTTACAAACAATGGTAGTAAAAAACCTTTATAACTACATTTAATTATCTAGTACATTGTTAAAAATAAATGTAGTTTTATCAGGAAACACTGTACATTAAGCCCTTTACAAGCCCTTAATAAAATTATTCCAACACCTAAGAAAATAGTAAGACTCATACTTGGTTTTAATTTTAAAAATTCAAGTTGGTATAAAATTACTTGAGTTTCTCCCCACATGTCTGTCCTGGAAAAAGAATTAGGTGCACACACTTGGAACTGCTATAGCTCTCAATCTCTAGTAACTGTAGCTTGCTGAAGGCTGTGGAGCAGTTCCCATGGAGCTTTAACCCCCAGACAAATTATTACTTCTATTAGTTGTAAATTCAAAAATACATTTTGTAAGAAAGAGAGAATGGCAGCCCTGAACAAAGGAACATTGTATCTGAGGGAGGAGTGAAAGCAAACAAACCCCTGAGCACTTCACCTAAAGAGCTACTGTGTTTATCAGTCAAGATAAGGCTTAATATGGTAAAAACACATTTCGATGAAACTCAGTTTCCCCCTACTTGAAATGCATGAATGCCTGCTCTCTTCCAGCTCTGGGGACAGACTCCCATGAGTGCAAGAGTTCACCCTCATTCAGGGTTCCAAGTTCCCCAAAGCACTGAGGATTCCCAATCCCAACACACAGCAACTACTCAGGAAAGCAAGAACACACTGGCAAAGCAGCACCTGGTTATAATGTGAAACAGACTTCTCTAGGAGCTGACTTTGTGTCTGGATTACGGAAAAGTCTTGGTCAAGAACACCACATAAGAAAAATACTTCAAACTTTCCTTTTTTTAATAGATCAAATGGAAATGGTAAGGACACAGAACCAAGGAAAGGTTCTCTTCTCTTACTACTGAGTGGTATTTCCCACAGACTTTTACTGGTGAAAAGAAGTAATCACTTGTGATCAAACACAGGAAATTCCTTACCCAGAAAGACTGGATGGATTTTTGAATTCAGTAATCCCAATACTGCCTCTTGAGCAGTACCAAAGTACTTCAGTGAAAGGATTTAATCCTTGCCTTCAAAGAAGAAGCAAGTTTTGTTTCATCTCTTCTGTGGTGAAATCCAAACTTTTAAATTATTTATTTCAATGCCAGCTCCTAGAGCAGGATTAATGAAATCAAGACACTGTGATTGACTGTGATTTTTCAGAAATTGTAGGAAGAATATGTTTCTCTATGACAGTGGAAGAAAAACTGTTTTCCTATGGATTTGAGAGCCATTTCCATTGTAGCAGCCTCAGCTTATCCCAGGGATCTTCCCACAGCCTTCAGCAGTTCTCCCTGAACTTTCTCCCACCTGGAGGGGCCACACTCCTGCGGCAGCTCTGTCACCCCCCTGCTGACTGATGGTCACCCCTCCACGCTGCTCATCTTCCTAAGGCTTGTCAGATCCGCAAGAACTCCGCTCCTGTGTCAAACCTTGCTGAGAGAGACAAAAGAAGTGACTAAGGCCCTCACTTCTTAACAGATCATGGAAGAACAGAAAGGTATGATTTTCTTCCACTTCTTTTGAGAATGAAGGCAGAGGAAGTTTTTAAGAAAGAAGCTCTTTTTCAAGGGGAGACACAAATACAGGCCTGGGACAGATGATGTATATCTCCCTCTGAATCTACAAATGGAGGGTGTCAATCCCTCCTCCCTCTCCCTTTGAGATGAAACCCTTCTGTCCCATATGTGTTCCTGGGAGTGAGGCCTGGGATGAGTCATTTGACCCACTTCTAGCTGGACACAGCCCTTTGCTCCCCCTCACGCTGGAACCGCACACCAAACACGGACGTGTGGGTAACAAACTGTTTAGACCATGGCTCGGTACGGCGCTGCCAGAGCAGCCAGCTGGACTCCTTATGGGTGGTCCAGACACCAGAGACATGGGAAAGAGCAGAGACAGCTCTCCAGCACCACGCTGAGAAGAGTTAAGGATGCAGAAAGCTGTGTGTGCCTGGGCTGCCCGCAGAGGAACCGAAAGCAGGAGGGGAGCACATGATGCCCACGCTAACAGCTGGCTGGCACCAGGAGTTCCTGGGCTGCTCCTGTCAACCTCAAAGGGTCAGACCAACCCAAAACTCCTGCCTGCCTGTCAGGGGAGCTGCAAGTTTATGGGAAATGCAATTTTCAGCTGCAGCAGCTATTTTTAAGCCTGAAGTTTAAAAGTAAGAGAAGTCTGAAAGATGAGTCCACATATGATTATGGGGTGCTTAAAATACAGACAGAAAAATATTATTTTATCCCTGTTTCAAGATGTTTAAAGAATTTTTCATGTGCTTGCCATTACTAAACTAGCCCTGCTTGCTTGCTCTGACAGGCAAACAAGTCACAGAACCAAAAGCATCCGGGCCTGAAATATCCAACGTCTGCCTATAACAAACAGAAAAGCAAAGCACAGGAGTTGCCCAATGCCCTTTGCTCAAGTCTTACTTAATAGCATACAAAGTTTCTAATACATCAAGATTAGTGTATATTCAGTCCTGCACCTGACATAGCTACTTTGTGATTAGTGAGAAAGTTTATCATTATTACTGTTTCAACAATCTTTAAGGTGTGTTAGACATTTGACCTGCCAGCTCTCAGACGTGCCATGCACATTTAGAAGAGCAAAGTACAGGTGCCTATCACTGCGTGTGTAACACCTCCCACGGGGATTTCTCATCGCCCTATCTTTACATCTGCAACCTTCAGCACAGAGGGAGACACGCAGACTGTACCATTTTGAAACAATAAAGCAACCAGGCTTGTCTCCCAAAAAATTCTGAAGGAGAGTGTAAGGCCTGAAGAGAGATTTCACCATAAAGAGGAACTGAAGAGTGTTCTTCATTCATTCTTATACAATTTATTTTTTTTTAAACCAAATATGCAAGAGAACTTTTTGAAGATTTAGCTCACCCTTCCACTTTCTTCCTTTAGTGGTAAAATGCCCTTTGTAGGAAGTCTAATGATTGTGAAGGAAATTCATTTGAATTCTTTGTCCTGCCTCAACTGTGCACATTTGCTCCAGTGCTATGTGCTCAGAAATGCTTTGGAAATGCATTATCATACACATTATGTACATATTTGGAAATATAAAATCTATCATGTACCCTGCTCTGTCCTACCCAGACACACAGCTGAAATGCACTGACTGCCTGGGCAAAGGAGACTCTTTCCAGATCTTTCCACAAGTATATTTTATTATGGAAAAACATGATATAAACCACTTTTGTTATTCTTTATTTGCTTGTCCAAAGTATAATGCAGTTGACTCCAGCTGCTTTGGCCAGTAACAGCAGAATCACACACTCAGCCCAGCAGTGCCCGTGACGGGTACTGCCAAACACCACCCAGACAAAAACACCACTCTGATGAGGTCACACATACCATATGCTGAGCCTTAATGCTTCACATCCCCATCTATAGTCCTTCAAGTAAACTATGATGCTTAAACAAATTAAGGCATGATTAGCTTTGCTGCTGCTTAACTTAATATGTGCAACACAACAGACACACACATAGATGTCACAGTACAAATAACTTATTATTACAGAAAACCATTTTGGTTCCAAGTATTTGACTGAGGTCACACTTGTATGTGTAGACTTATTGTAGTTTTGCTTAAAATATCTTAATAACGAACATATTTGAAAATGTCTAAAGTTTCAGTTTGTACCAAGAGCCACTGCAGAACCCACTACACTTGTGACTTTTTACTTAAATACAAAACACACACGATATATCATGAATGCAAAGTGGAATTCATAATAAGGACCTAACTTACACGCCCCATTTCAAGACTACACTTCCTACAGATACCAGTCTGACATAGAACATGCATGTTGCAAATTTTATGCCTATCATTTCCTGCAAAGGACAGAATTTTCATTTCATTGCTAAACAAAGCACCACAGCAAACGTTCATATCTGCTTTATCCTCAAGATCCTCTTGTCACCACCATAAAGAACTACGTGACTAAATTGTCTGACCATCCCAAATTAATGAATGAGTCAGTCACACACAAGTTTTACGTAGAGTGTTACATTTTACATCCTCCATGAAGCAAGAGAGGTAAAAACCACCAGAAACAAGTTGTAGGTTGGTGTTTAAAGCACATGCATACAGAATCCAAGAACTTTTACGGAGAAGGGTAGGATTCTGAGCAGTACACACATAAAGGAAAAGAAAAATCGCGTGCACATTTAGCAGAAAAGAACAAATTCACTGACAAGTGTAAGAGTTGCTACAGAAAGCCTTGTGCAGACATGGAAGGCTAGTACAATGCAGCTGCACACCCTACTGTAATAATTATATTCATCTAGCTCTTATGAAGGTTGCTGAATCTCTCAACAATTGAAACATATTTATTTATGCAAAGAGCAGACATGGCATGGGAATGCACGGTTCACGATTCCCCAGTGAGCCCTGCCAAAGTCTCTTTAATCTTGTTCTGGAAGAACCACTTCTGGTAACGACAGTAATTTCGTTCTTTGCCCACTCAAACTTTGTTTTTCCTGCCAAGCCTGAAAGGATGCCAAGTGTGCTGTTTCTTTGCTTTGAGCAGTTGTCACCTTCAAACTGGACAGCAGCACCTTATTGATGAAGCCCTTTGGCCCAATGGTCATTTGAAACAGCACCGTGTTTCTTGATCAGAACTGCTCTGAGCAGAATTCATACCAAATGCTCATCTGCTGCCCATTACTAGTATTATGAGTATACACAACGATGGGAAAAATTACTCAGTAGTTAAGAATTGTATCTGAAGTGAAATGGAGCCTTCCCACACAGATTCAGACTTACTGTTTGTTTTGGCAGAAAGGTATTGGAATTTTAGGCACTAACAGCAAAATGCAATAAAAAGTGTTTAGGTCACCACGGTCTCTAAGGACTTCATATTGAAAATGTGCAGCCTTGAGAGCTTAAACCAAAAACTAAACACATTTCAGAAAACTCAAAGTTAACTCATCTTTGCAAAGAATGGTTCCTCAGTTCTGTCTACGGCCCAAAAGCAGGTCAATGCTATTCCAGAAGAAATAAGGGAGCAAAAAGGCCCTTTTTACGGAAAAACAGATTTTTCACAGGGAGTTTACCAAATATTTATCTAGGACCCATTTTCATGGCAAAGGAAAGAGAGATATTCCAGAAAAAGATACAAATACAAGCTACCTTGCACTAAGTGGCTGATGGCTAGGAATGTGATTTCCAGCCTGAACAAAAAATAACAAGGAAAATGAACTGAGACAATCCTCCCACTCCAGGTATCTTTCAGCAGAAAATAAGTCTCAGTGATCAAGCTAATATTTCTGACTAACACCCTGTTGGTATGTAATTGTTCACATATTTAAAAAAAAATAGTTTCTGTTCTCCTAAAGACATTATCATTCAGTAAAGCTCTTATCTGTACAATTAACTTGTAAAACTTGGCAATGAGAGACTGCAAGGCCTGCAGAGACATTTCTATGAAAGGCAGTTCTCAAACTTCCTACAATCATTCAAATGAAGAAATCTTTCCACTGTCCATCAGGAGCACAACGTTATTTTATGTTTCTACATTCAATAACCAAGCAATATCCAGTTAAAATGCAAATTCGGGATGCTTTAGTACTTGAAGGAATCTCCATCAGCAAACTTCTTGTAACGTTAAGCAGACAATTTAGGTACCTGCCACCAAACTACTTATGATGGACTCAGGTCAGCAGCCTCCATCTCAGGCTTTAACAGGCAGCGATTCACTCAATGAGAGGGGGAAACAGCCTCATCTCTCACACAGAATTGCCCTTCTACATGTCAAAAATGGGAGCCAAGAGTTAAGGAGGCCAAGCTTTTATCAGGAACTATTTTTGGCAAACTACACCTTTGTACCAGTTTTTGGTTAACGTCTCTTTGAGAAGTGAAGTTGCTAAAGCTGCTAATTTCAAGACAATATGAAGCCAGCTGTTCACATGACACATTTTTAAAAATGATACCTTCAATTTGTATGCACCTTGCCAAATTAAGGTGCTTCTGAGTCTAATGCTCTATCAGTAACGACTCCCTGAAGAGCCTAAAATGCATAGAGCATCACTATGTTAGTGCCAGCCAGGCCTGGCAGTAGGATTGCTCAAAAAAAGGAGCCCTTCTCATATGTTCAGTTTGTTTTGCTCAGCTCAGAAATGATCCACTGCCAAAAGGAGATTGATTACTGTTACTGGAATGAGCATTATCAGAGACATGATCTTGACATATTTCAGGCAAAGGACAGACACCAGCACCAGTATTTGCTTTGTAAAATGAATCTGGAAGATTGCAGCTGGACTCTGAGGGTGAATTTACACTTCACGGCTCAGCTGATTTAAGAGGTCGCTGCTGCCAAAGGAGGATATCCCGCTCCGTGTTGCATCATCCTGACCCCCTCTGTGGAGGAAGCCGCAGCACTGGATGCACCCTGGGCTAATCCAGCTCAGCTCTCTCACATCACAGGCTTTCCCCCGCGCCGTGTCCCCCCCTCCCGTGCTTGGAAATCAGGGCTGTGCTGGTTTAGAAGGCTGAAGGTGCTGGCGTGGGGTCTGATGGTGGGAAGTGTTCTTTGCAGCAGAGTCAAGCTGTTCCAGCAGCTCGAGTCATAACATGTAACCTCACCCTGACAAGAAGCGTTCGACTCGTTTGGCTTCCCCACCACAGACACACAGACGCACCAGCCCTTCCATCAACCGAACCTCCCTCTCCTTTCCCCAGGATTCTCTCTCAGCTGCTTCTCTTTTTCTAGCTCTATATTTGGTATTGGGAAAAAAAAAAAAAGCATCTTGGTGAAGCAGGAGGGAAGAAGGGGTGTCAGGACAAAATTACATAGCATTTATTCAGGGCCATCTGTTATTGCGAGTCTCAAAGTACTATTTCTGTATCACCGCAGTGTACCATCCAAGCCTTAAGGGAGAATTTATGGCTATTCTAATTGCAATCAGTTCAGCACAAGCTGAAGTATCAAATATTTTTCTATTTGTCATAGAAGAGATTTTTAGACCTTCTCCTAAAACAAGGAGGGAATGACTGATTCTCTTGTTCTTTAAATACACTTACATTGATTTATTAATGTGTTTCTAATTAATGGAGAACACATTGAAATACAGGATACTAGAAATTTTGACAGGCTTAAAAATAACAGCATGAGAAATTGTTTCTTTTTTTTAAAAAAAATAACATTTTCTGTTATTCATTCTCAGGAGGAAATAATCAGTAAGTGGGATATCACTGTAGTCATGCAAAGACCTAGATATGAAAGCTCAGCTTCAGAAGGAGAAATACTGTCTTTTATTTGCTCTACAATTAATGGTACTGGTTAACCTTTAAAGGGGTCAGGTATTTTACTTAAGGATAGTTCAGTAATATTAATTGCATAGCACTCCTTGACAAGATCAGAGTCACCAGAACCTATAGATACAGTACCCAATACAATCTTTCACAAAACAAGCAACAATCTCTGCCAATAATGAATAGGAAATTGTTCCTGTAACACAGAACTTGGCCATAAAATACACTTAAAATAATAAAAACATGGGTTCTAGTTAAATTAAATGGATAGTACTTATACACTAATCAAATTTCTTACCTGATAGGGCTGAAAGGCACTATCTTCAGTTATAAAATCCAGTTGTTTGTCCACAAGGAATTCTACTGCAGTAATTGAATTGTATACACTTTTTCCAACCAAGGGCTTGAATGTCTATTGAGAAGAAAAAAAAAATTAAGAAACTAAAAAAAAAAAAACCCAAACACCAAGACCCAAGAACTGTATAAATACAAATGTAATTCCTCCATCAAAACAAGTTAAACCAATCATTAATTATACAAGAAAGGAGGATTTTGTGTTCTGTCGGGTTTTTTTCCTTTGTGCCGTTGGTGGAAAACCAGCTAGAAAAGGGAACTACATCATACACTCTTCCTTTCCCTCACTGTGCTTGAGCAAGAGTGTTTACCACGGCAGCTCAAAAGTGCAGCAGCCCCATTCCACCTCCAACACACAGTTCAGCCCGCAGATCCTCTCTCCGTGCCTGCAGGACCAGCCAGCGCAGGGTGATTACAGAGGACGCTCAAGTGGCAGCAGACTGCAGACGAGAAATCGCTCCCCCCTCCCTGCTCTGAAATCGTTCACCTTGCCTCAAGTCAACCATCTCATTTCCCTGCCCATCTCTGAACTGTTCTGACTGTGCTGCTGCCGCCCCCGCAGCCGCTCCTCCCTGCAGCAACCGGCTGCTCCAGTGCAACGCCTTCCGAGGACACGGCACCCGCTCCCGGGAATTCTGCAGCGGGGCCGGGAGGGTTCCTGCTTCCTCCCATGTCCTGGGAAAGCAGCGAGGGGCTGCCGACCCTCACTGTTTACCCAGCACGGGGGAGGAAGCAGGAAACCTCCCAGCTCTACTGCAAAAGCCAGGCACGGGCAAAGGGGAGCAGGGAGTAAGGGGCTCCTCGACGCCTCCGTACAGGCTTTTCCCAAAATACCCTGCCCGATCCAGGCGCAGCAGGAGGCAGTAGGCGAGCGGGGACTCGAGGGTGTCCCCCGAGAGGGGATGAGCAGGCAGTCCCCTTCCCTGCTGGCTGCGTTTCCTGGAGCAGAAGCGCAAGGAGAGTGTGACTGAGCGGGGATGTACCGACAGAGGATGAGTCAGGTGAAAAGGAAATCCCAGCGGATGGAAGGGAGAGAAAATGCCGCTCTGAAGACAGACGGGAACAGCAAGAGGAAGACATCGGTGAACAAAAGAAATGACTGGCAGAAAGAACATGCAGGATATACAACGGACAAAAACATGGAGGGACAGAAAAAACAGAGGAAAGTTAAATCTACAGGGCAAAAAAACAACAATGAGGGAAAACAGGAAAACAAAAAAGCCCTTTGAGACACATTCTAAATTTAAAATGCAGAAGAAAAAGACAAAGAAGAGAAACAAGAGCAGGTCAAACCACCGAAGCATTGTGCAAATGCTACTATCAGTAAAATGCTGCTATCAGTAGCTCACATGCACCACCCCGCAGCAACAGACCCCAAGTACTTACAAGGGGAGGGCAGGATCACCACGACCTATTTACAGAGGGGGAAACCGAGGCACAAAGCAATCCTTTAACTTGACAAAAGCCACCTAAGCAGGGCAGCAGCAGAGCCAGTGACCTGCCCTCAGCCAGTCTGCAGGCAGCTCATGAGAGAGGCACTCAAGGTTTTATCAGGCTTCATTACCTACTTTACAAAGGTGTTGCCTCGCGATTAGGCTAAATATAGCCCAAGTCTCTCTGGAGCTTCAGCTCTGGCACTTACTAAACAAATCAGAGAACACTTCACTGGAGATACATTATACTTTCTAATAAACCTATCCAACTCCAGAAGTGCTCAGAGTGAGTGTGCAGCATTCTTGTTTCCATTTTATTTAAGGTTTCCCTTCAGCTGTTACCCTTCCTCAGACAAGCAAGAAAAAACCCCCAAACCTCGCAGCCAGTCAGCCATCTCTACAGCAGGGTAACTAGATGAAAGGGCTGGAGGAGCAAGAGCATATGATAATATGCTAACTACAGAGTCTGAATAGTAAATAACTATTTAACCTCTAATAGCTAAGAAAGGGCCTTTGCTCTTGCATCACTTTCCTATAATGGATCTTGTATTGCTAATGGTTTGAGTTAAGAGAAGGTGGAGTTCACATCATGAAATTGCAACGCACTGAGTGTATAAACTCACGAGCACACAGACGTTTCTTTGAAAAAGCCAATGTTGTAGTCTTTCAGTTCTTAATTTGCCCCTGTGTCTTTCCACGCCCTATTATACTTTTTCCACTCTGTCTCCTTTCTAACTTTCTGAGCTATTATTCAGGTCAAGAAAAGCGTTTCCGACTGCACACAACAGGACATACCACATCATTAGCTGAAACCAAACTGTGTGGAATGTGGCTTGCAGTTATCATTCAGGATTCAGACAACACTACAGATTAAGGTACGTGTGAGCCACTGGTTTATCTTCCTGCTGGTATTAAAAGAACTAGTTCCAAATATAGATCTGTGAGTGTGATTATTCTGAGAAGAGAAATGTAATGCCTTCTCACTTGCTTTCATAGATCTATGCCTCTAGACAGGCCAACACCCCCAAAATACACATGTGGAGGACGTAGGCTATCCCACAAGCACAGAGCAAAAATATGTAAATAAATGAAGTAAAACTATGCCATGTTGCACACCTCCTGTGTAGATGGCTGCTCAGCTGCACACAACCTAGGATTTTTCAGACACTATTAGAAAATATCCCCACTATCAAAGAACAACAAAACCCCACCCTTTAATAAAAGCAGGCCTTCTTGGGAAAGCAAAGTCCAGACTCCATCAGCTTCACGAGATAGGCAGGCCACCAGGGAAATATCCAAACTGGGACAGGTTAGGGATTCTAAGATGGAAGACGTGAATGCGTTACACATGCACAAACAGACTAAGAGCACAGCAGGCAAGAGTCAGCTACTAGAGGCAAGCATGTGAGGCATGTAACAACATGAAAATAGATGTAAGAAAGTCCAATACGCTCCTTGCAGACTTTCAGAGGAAAAGCTCCTTGCAGACACTCCCTCTTTCCGTTCCCAAAGTGGAGGACAACTCTTGGGAGTACCATGCATACAGGCTGAAACCAGGAGAAACCTCTGTAAACAGAAATCTCTCTTTCAAACTTGTAGTTTTTAAAAGGAAGTTTTATGCATTAACCCAACTCCCCAAAGACCATAATTAAGCACAGGACTCAAGCACTCAATTTTAAGTCACATTTGAATACAGCACTATTCTAAGTGGATGGTGGAGGGGGGGTGGAAGCCACACTTTTTTGCCCTAATAGACTTCTCTGCTTAGCCAAAGGGAACACACACGCTGTCTTTGGTTGCTTTGCTACCAAGTTGCCTGATGCTGAATAAAGCACGTTTCTTACTCTGCCCCCTCACCCTTCCCAATGAATTTAACCCCAGCTCAGTGCAAGAAATAACCTGCCTACGGGAGGCAGCTGGCACAGCTCTGAGTCTGAGAACTTGACTCTGGACGTTCTGGAAATCCAAACAAATTTTTACAACACGTTACCATCACTTCACAGCAAACAATCACAAAACTATTCAACGGCATTCACCAAAGACGAATACAGCAGATTACTCAGGGACTGCGTTCTCTAACGCCCAGTAACACAACTCATCTATTTACTTATCGTTCCAAAACCCCCGTAGCAACCACAGGACCCACTTTCCCGAGGAAGCAGCAGTGAGCAGGCACACAGCGCGTTTTTCCCTCTGCCTAGTGCCATTAAACAGCTAGAGCGGTGCTACTCCTCCCCCAGCATGCGAGCAGGCAGCTCCCTGGCACTGGCCAGGGCTCCAGGAGCTGCCGTACCTCGGCTGCTGCAGCCTGGGCGCTGCCAGGCCGTGACACCCAGAAGGCTCAATGCAGCAAACGCTCGGGTTACAGCTGAGCTCGCAGCTGCTGCCCGGCTCATCCCGCACGTACCACCTCGTCTGCCTCACTGGGGCTCACAGCCTGCTTAGCTGGGCACTCGAGCCTGCTCCCCACGCCACAAAAGCACATCTTAATGTGCACGTGTACCGTAATCACTCTTTTTTTTTTTGAATATATATATATATATCTTTCTAGAGGAATTTATGCTGTAAAGCGAACAGACTTTTAAAGAGCTAATAATGCAATTAAGAAAGCTATTCTTACACCAAAACCTTTAACATTCTCTAGTTCTTCCTCTTTAAAGCATAAAAATTGAAAAGACCATGTAAACTTAATCTGCAGGTGCTATTCAGTAAACTTTTCCACATATTGTTCTCCAGCCTCGCTGTTTAGTCTGCAATAGCGCAAACACTTTTCACTGTGACACTTCATCATTCAAAATAGCTGTAGCTCCCTTCCAGCGCCTGTTTGTTGCCATGGTTTGTACTCGAAGGCAGAATTACCGAGTGGAAAAGAGTGGACAATAAATAGAGCAGATTTGACGTTAAAACCGAGCACCGGGTTTCCTCATTCGCGGACTCCCCCGCCTGCAATCCCTGCGGAAGCGGTCGTCTCCAGCCCAGGCGTTATTCCGGGCGGAACTCCCGCAGCCCGTGGCCGGGGGGGAGGGGGGGCAGAAGGAAGTGCCCCGCGGGGCGCGGGGGGGCAGCGCCGGCCGGGCCCGCTGCCCGCCGGAGGAGCCGCATGGCCCGCGCTCCAACGGCGGCGCCGCGCCGTTAACGGCCCCGCCGCTCCCGCGCCGCCGTTAACGGCACAAACTTAATCGGGGAAAGAGAAAAGGAGAAAGAAAAAATAAAACCCCAACCCCCCACACACCAGAGAGCCGCAGACCCCCGGTGCGTGCAGACCCCGGCGCCGCCGGCGCTCCCGCCGTGCCCGCGCACAAAGCCGCCGCCGCCGCCGGCCGCGTGCCGCGCCGCGCGCCCCCGCGGGCCCGGCCGTCACGTGCGGGGCTCCCCGCGCCGCCGGCCCCGGCCCGGGCGGGCCCCGCAGCCCCCGCCGCGAACAAAGGCGCCCCTCGCCAAGTTGAAGTGTCCGCGCGGGGGGGTGAACGTGAGTCCCGCGGGGGGAGCCGCGGAGGAGCCCCCCGCCTCCCCGGGTCCCAGTGGCGGATTCAGCCCCCTCCCTGCCCCGCCGGTCGGTCCGTACGCACCTCTCCCGGCGCCCCGCGGCCCGGCCCGCGGGACCTCCGCACCCGCCTCCGCCTTTGAACTCACAAGGAAAATGGTTCTCGCCGCGCCGCTTCCGGGTCGGGCCGGGCGGCCGCGCCGGGGGCGGGGACGGCGGGGCCGGAGGAGGCGGCGGAGCAGGAGGCGGAGGACGCGCCGCCCGCCCTTTGTGGGGCCGGCAGCACGATGGCGCAGCCGGGCGCGTCCCCGCGGCCGGGTCAGGGCGCGCTGCCGACGCCCCGCTTACATAAGGCGGGGGCGCGGGGCCGGTGCGATCCGATCCGATCCGATCCACGGGCTCCGGGCGCAGGAAGGGGCGGCGCTGGGCAGGCCCGGCCCGCGGACACGTCCCGCGAGGCGGGGCCGCGGGACACGTGTGGGCACGGGGGCACCCGCTCTGGACATGCAGACCTCCTGTACAGCCCCAGCGCTCCCCCTCCCCGCTAAGCCCCCGCGGCGCCGGGCCCCTCCTTGGAAAGCTGCTCCCTGTCCCTCCCACGGGTGGGCTTTGGAAAGTCGGCAAGCGAGGACTGTAGCTCTGTCCACAGTCAGCACAGAAAAAACCTGAAGTAATAAAAAGGAAGGGCGGGTCAGGCATGAGCTCAGCGCCTGGTGCGGGTCCAGGAGCAGCCGGGGCAGAGGGCGGGGGGCGGCTCTGCGCCCCCTGCGCAGCCCAAAGCCGCCTCTGCAGGGACTCAGCCCGGGAACCGATGGAAAATGTTCTCAGGCACAATTTTCTCATTTCGCCATACAACCTATTTTCTCCTTTATAACACACAGACACACAAATATTAAACGTGTTTTCCCACTGATGGCTCTAATCAACTAGTCGTTTGCAATTCACATAGAAACATCACTGCTAGTCCAGCAGAAAAAAAAAGTTTATGGGACACTAATAAGACAATGGAATTACCAAATAAAAAATTAGCAATAACACGTGTAATGTTCTCCTTGAACTGAGCTCAGATAGACAAGCATGGATAGGGGGGGGGGGGGGGGAAGGAAACATAATCACAAGGAAAGTTAGGATAGAGGCATTTATTTCCTCCAAACCCTTTAAACATAAACAGCTGTACATTTTTCACTTCATGGAAAAAATACAAAGCATGTCATTTGCCAAGAAAGTATGAGAATAATGGGAAATCAATGCATGACTACATCTCTGTTCTCATCTTGAATTATTCCAAATGATGTAAGCTTAAAGGTGTATTGGAATGCTATAAAATACTGAGCTCTGAAATAAAATACTTGGGTACAGTTAAATATTGAAGTTGAACTGGAAGGCGCTCTCTACCCACCACAGACTTTTCTCCAGCAAACTGGTTTTCCTCCATAACAGTTCACCAGGCTACCTGGGCATGGATTTTACACAATACCCAGCCTGTGCTCAAACCACATAACTGCGAAACTGGATTCTGCTTTGAAGGGACATTATCAGAGGCAGTTTATTGTATTGATTTTCCCTTTTTAAGTGGTCTTCCAGCCTGGCCAGCCCAAGGCAGCTGACAGCCTTATATGGCAGGAAGGCTGCAGGGAACAGCAGAGCCCTGAGCAGCCTCCATCTATTCCTGACCTTCCAGACAGGACAGTTGCTCTTCTCGTCTCTGGCTCCCCTGCCACAGCCTCTGACCCACAGCCCCTCAGGGCAGACACAGAAAGGCCGCCTGCTGCCATCAGCAGAGCATGGGGATCACTACCTCCCTCTGCTCCCCCTAAAACACACCTCCTGCCCTGGCCAGGCCATGGTGGGGCTGCACTGCCTCATCTCCAGAGAAAAAATTAAACAACTTAGTGACACCATTTTGACCTGATTTCTTTCCAATTCTTTCTTCTCCAGCTCACCTCTCACAGGGCGGGGGGGAGTAACACCTGAGTCACTTCACCAGTACCGAGAAAGGCCATGCAGCAGCAGAGACTAAAATGCAACCTCATTCCGTGTTTGCTGCTGCAGTTTGCACCCTTTCCCCCTCTGGAGCAGAAACGTGCCCTTTCTCTGCCACCCAACAGAAACATGGCCTCTTGTCAAGTGAGTAGGGCACTCTTTCACAGACTTGGTTCTTCAGAGGCCTCACCACCTCTAAAAAGTAAAACTCGACATGATCAGTAATAGTTGACACAAGGAAGTATCCTGAACTCACACTCTGCCAAGTGATCAATAAATAATTTTTCCAAACTTAATTCTATACTTGTATGATCTTCAATTTAACTTTAAAGCATATTTTAGACTACTTCCAAGAAGAACTGAACATCCCAAGGACATACTACTTCTACCACCAGATTCACACCTTTCTCACACAGTTTCAGGGGCTTGTTTTACTATTTCTCTTAATAGCCCAAACACTAATAATTATTTCAGGAAGGGCAACAAATAAATTACGTCTATTACAGAGCACAACATAATTCATGCTACTCTTGAACTAATGGTGCTGTGATAGCTGTGTAGTATGTAGTGCAACTGTCAAAGTAGGCAATCCTTAATAATATCCAAGACAGACACTATTAAAATACGAATCACAAGACTGTCTGGAGGACACGCAAGTTTGTCCATTTGGACAAAACTTTATTAATAGACTGCGACTTAGTAACAAAGAATATTAATACCCAGCACAGCACCACCAATTCATTACCACGGAGGGATTCTGCTAAAAATTCTCAAGTTGCACCAGCTATAAATGCAATACTAACTCGGCAACTGTATTTCCATGGGTTTCACTTTAAGACGTTCTCAGGAAAAATCCGCTGAGTGGGAAAACACTTTTTGAGAGTATAGAAAAACAAGGAAGTTGCTACTGGTGCAATTGCTAATGTTAAGTAGACTAAGGCAACATAAAGTGACATTTACATCGTAATTACTCAAATTTACCACAATACATATGTGTATATTCTTAACAAAACACAGATTTGCCATAAAAAGGCATAACTGAATTTTAAACAAGAATTTAAACATGAGCGTCTATCCAAGCTTAGTTGTGACATTTGCAGAAAGATACGTTTTTCAAAGGCTTATTTGGTAGTTACATTCTTTTAGCACTGTTTTCCACTACTGTTTGCTTCTTCTCACAATTGGGCCTGAACTCTGTCAAACAAGCCATACTATGAGCTTGCAGAACAGAGCTGCCTTTGTTCTTTGGCACTGCCAGTCCCCTATGGAATCAGGCAGCACACTGAACTGCACTCGACAAATAATCCCTGACCTTCAATTACTGTCCTGGCTCGCTGCCACAGGATACATGTATTACTGGTAACACAGCATGCCCTATTTTGCAGATAATCGCTAGAACTACAGATAATCATGAAAATCAATGGAAAAATGCAACCATTCCCTTCCTAAAATCACAGTTGTAACTTCCCCGGTGTGCTGCAGCACGGCCCGGGCTCAGGCCGTGCATGTGAGGATGGCAAGACTGTGGGTTTTGTATTTTCAGTGACCGCACAAAGAATTCCAGGTGGTGGATGGCTTTGCCTTCCTCCGCTGGAGGTTTTCAGTTTGGGTTTTGTTTGCTTTGAGGCGGAAGGCTGTGCTGGCACGGTTGTTCATGAGCTGCTCTTCCCGCCCCCCTTCCTTTTTTCCCCTTTAGAACCCTGGTGGGTTTTTCACTGGCTGAGCGGGCAGGGGCTGGTGGCAGCTGCAGCCCCTGCACTTGCGGGCTGGCTGGCAGCCAGCGCCGGGCCCGGAGCCACGGCCCTGCTGGGAGCTGCTGCCACCGGGAATGCCGCACCGGGAGGAGCCGGCACACGCTGACCGGGCGTTCTGCTGTGACCCCCTTTCGCTCCTTGCAGGCAGCGAACCCCTTGAACTGCAAACCGTGCTCTCCTTCCTCACCCCGACAAACCCACGTGGGCAATGCTGCCAGCCAGGAAAGAGCACATGCAAATATTGCAAATGAATAAATATTTAAACTTGAAAACAAATGAAGGTTAGTTAAATCGGTCTTCATCTTTTAAATTAGCATTTCTCTACTTATCTTCTTCCTGTCCGTGCTGCCCCACATTTGCTTAGCAAGCAGAACTGTTTCATGGAGATAGTCCTGCAGAAATAATGCAGTGCAAGGGCAGAGCTTTGCTAAGTCTCATGTCAGTGGAGAAATAAACTTTCTCACTATGCATTTGTGCAAACTGACCGAGTTCAGATGGTGCACTTAAGTGCAGAAGTCAAAGTCCAAAGGAGGGATTAATGTGTGTGAAACAATTATTACTACTGGAGTTGCAACATGCGAAATAGAGCAACTGGCGTTCAGGTGCAAGTTCATCTGGCAAATTCCTCATTTAAACTCTCTTTTTTTGTTGTTATGGAGGTGGGTAAATCAGACATGCAATAATTTCACCAGGCTATCTTTAGTATTCTAATTTTTCAAAATTGAGAAGCTGAGGACAAGGGCACGAGCCCTGATGAAGGAACATGAGCAACAGTACAATTAATACACTCACATATCAACGCTAACTGATTTCACAGTTTATTTCAAATTAATTCAATTTAAAATATGGCTTCTATCTTTCACTGTTTTCAATCAACTTTTAAAACAGTTTTTATCCTTCCCTGGGCAAGCACCATGGGTTTAATGCTGCATGCATCAACATGACTGTGCAATTTTTCCCATTACTTCATCCCCATCTACTCCATCATACCAGTACTGTAAATGCAACTCTGGGAATAAGCTCTATTAGTGAACTAGTGCTATTTTGGGGGCTGAATCAGTGTCCCTGCTGCAACAAGAGACCAATAATTGTGGTAAAACAAAAAACAGATGCATGGCCTTAAAAAAAATAAATCATTATCACTGTAGGCAATAGCACTGTATAAGTTTTCTTATTTGCTGGACAGTGCTCTAACCCCAGATTTATGTTCAAAGACAAAACGTCGAGCAGTATCTCAGGCATCCCTTTGTGGATGTCTCATCTTAAGCCCAGCATCACTACAACAGACTTGTGTTTTCCTAAGCCCTCTCCCCTCATTAGCTGAGGAAAAATGCTGTGACCCTTCCACTCGCTCAAATCCAGTAACATCAATGTCACCTTCAAGTGTGACCTGCTCACTCTCACTTCTGAGCGCAGATCCTTCTAAGAAATGTCTGTTATAAAACATGTTTTTCTCCCCAACCCCATAGTTCAGAGCACCAGCCTACATTCATTCTGCCTTTTGATTACTGAAGCCTCTTTTCTCTGGCCTCACTAAATGCACACATGATCAGACCACGCAAAATGCTGTCACACCCCCAGCCCACCACATCCACTGTTTGCACTGCTTCCCTCAGCAGCCCCATCACACACACTCCACTTCCAGGAACAGCATCTCCCAGTCCTGCTATCGCTCATTTATCAATTTCAGGAACAGTTTACTGGCAACGCTTGCAAAGCTGATTCACTGACATTTTTCCATTTTCACCTTAATGTAATGACCTCTGAAACCTTGACAATGTCTCAGCCACTGCTTTATGGAAGCCTCATCTTCCCTTGTAAGCAGTGCCTCCTATTTCCCATCTGCCTGTCTCTGTGTGTCATCTGCCCTTGACTCACTCAAGTTTTAACTCTATGCAGAAAGGAACTCTTCTCATTCTGTATTTCTTCAACAAATCATTGCACAATGAAATCCTGGACTTTCATATGAGTTTGTAAGTGTTGTGGTAATGTGCCACAACATTCATTAACCTTGGGACCAGATTCTGTCTTCCACAAAGCGAGCACAACAGCGTCAAGTTCATAATGTTCTTACCCACACTCCGTCTGCAATATTCATCAAACCCTTTTTAACTTGGGTGCTATCCATGTTTTGAAGTATTCCTGCTTCTTCAGCTTTCTTGCTTCCATCACAGTGATACCAAACTCCCTCCAACTCATTTCTTGGCTTTACTTTCTTCTTCCAACCCTATCACCAACATTCACAACGTTTCTTGCATTGAATCCTTTTCCCCTTGAACTTACTGGACGTAACATTCATTTACCCAGCCTCCTCTCCACAAAAACAACCTGACTGAGAACATCAGCTTCAGGTTTCTTACATCCACTGAAGTGCTGCTCCTCTGATTCAGCATCTGGCAACTGCCTCCCTCTCATACTTCCTACTAACTGAAGTCCATTACAGAACAGGACTCCACCTTTCATCCTCCTACTATTTCCTGTCCCTCTCAGACTCATTCCCAATTGCCTCTCAGAAGCACATCTCACTTCCTGAGAGCCACACAGATACAGCTTTCATAAGGTCCCTCTCTGGTTTTTATTCCCCAGAGCTTAAATACCTGCCTCAACTTTTTCCATCTCACCCCCTTAACATGTTTGTTGATTTTTCATTTCCAGAGCCCTGTTTTTTTCCCAATTCTGCTGGTTTTTTCAGCTCCTCTGCCCTGCCACTCCCTGTCTTTCCTTTGTCTAAAGCATCTTATTCACCAGCTTAGTCAGCTTCCTGTCTTTTAAATGGACTGTATTTTGTTTTGCATTTTTCTATTTGCTCTTCTCCAGAACAACTCAGGAGCATCTTCACCACAGAAAGATCAGCTTCCCACTGACATTCAGGCTCCTTGATTGCTCAGGCTGCTGGCAGACCCTTCGGTCCAGGGATGCCTCCTGGAAAAAAGCCTCTGGCTCCACTGGAAGCAAACGGGGTGTGGTTCCGAGGGAGCCTCACTCCAGCATCACTTCCTCTGCTATGGCAGTGCTGAGCATGCACCGTGCTGGTATTTTCCATTCCCACAGCCCTATGACTCCTGCAACATCCAATGCTCCCCATATCCTGACGCCACACCCAGGGCACGCAGCGTATTCCTGACATCATGCTGGAAAATGGTCACTTGAGTAGGAGGCTGGAACGACACAGTTCAGTAAAAGTCTACGGGGAGTGGAACTGGCTCTTGAAACAGAGCTGGGATACGTTAAAGAGGAGCTCCTGCGGGGAGCTATCTGGAATAACAAAAGCCTCAAATCATCTAGAAGGTGAAGTACAAAATTTCGGAAAAAGTATCAAGAACACATCCTGTAGAAGCTGAAAGAGGGAAATACCTGCTTCGTGTTATCATGTGAATGAGGTTGTTATACATAAATTTGGAGTCAGTTTCTGCGAAGCAAAAGACTCCTGACTGCCATTGCTCCAGGTTTACATTTACCCCCTTTTACTGACAGCATTGTATTTCACCGTTTGTCAGGCACAATGAGAGCTGTAGAATGAGCATATTCAACCTGAAATATATTCAGAATGTGGTTTTTTGGTGAATAGTTCAAAGGCTGCAACTTCTACTCCTTCCTCCTTTTCTACTGCCACTGTCTCCAGTAAGTCAGGAATCCCATTTGCCAGTTCTTCAGGCTTTCTGTCTGGCTATTTCTGGATTCCCCTAATAGGGAAAGGCCATTCATGGAGGGAGAGGATTACTCATTTTGGGTGCCGTGCTTATGTGCTCTCAGTCCCAGCTTGCTGGGGCTAAGGTCATACTTTAACATTGGTCTGTGTTTGGCAATATATCCTTTTTATATTCTAAACATGTACACTTTACACATAAGAGTATCTTAAAAGTAGTAATTTCATATTTCCAAACACTAAGATTTAAATATTAAACAACACTGATGCATTGTGGTTTAATCATCTCTATCAAAAGCTCCATCTTACTGAGGCAACACGCTAGTATATACTCCTCAAATAAAAGTACCAGACTGTTCACCTCACCTTCGTGTGTCACACAGGCAGGCAGAAAAACAATCTAGTGTCAGATGCACAGAAATATGTATCTATAACCTTCTTGAGCAGTATTTCCTCCTGCTGTGATTGTTTTATAATCATTCTGTAGCTCTGTCAGACATCCTACACAGATAACAGTTGCTGGTACACCGATTTGATTCCTGACTCTACAGCATTAAAAGGTTTGGGAGAACTTCTCAAATAAAAAACCCTTATAGGCATAAACCACTAAGAAGGTGAGGTTAAAAGTTTACACTTGATAATAAAAAGTCTGATGGAACAGACAGGGTTTTAGTCAATACATCCCAGCATCAGGATAATGCTGAAATAATGTTGAAACGCCATCAGTCTATCTAGTAAACAAATTAGAAAATAACCTAGATATCATAATGGATTCTCCCCCCGCAATGCTATTTTTAGATTCTCACATCTGCCCTACATGCTTGACCAGTAGCAACCTTGATGGACAAACACTTTTTTTTCCTTTCAGGAAAACGCAGGACAGATGGTGCTCAAAGTATTTCTCTCAGAGATAACAAGTTTTCCGCTTTTTATAAATTCACTCATCTTAAAACTGTGACAGCTGTGAGTTTAAAGATAAAATCGAAACGATCCAGATCTTGTTCATCTCCTTTCTCTGAGGTCCCTGAAAGGTCACACAAATATGTCTCACTTAGAAGTTTCCCACTAAATGTGAAACGCACTTCTTTTCTAAGTTCAACTTTGTGGTATGTTAGAAAGAAGCAATTTTTTCAAAGTTGTGTCTTAGGCTTGTACTGTAAATTTGGGATCTTCTGGATCCACTTGTATAGTGTATCAGACAGTATTTACCTCCAAGATCTATTTATAGCAGTGATTACATTCCCCCATTCCTCCCATACTAGCTTACATGGCAATGTTACCAGCCTGCATTTTCTACTTCCATGTAGTCTCTCATGTGAGATTGTACTTCTACACCCTCCCCTGCATCCTGTTTGGCTTCAATTAATTTTTCTTCAGCATGGCTGAACAGGATGGTGTGTGTTAGTTTAAAAGCACTCTCAGGGGCAGCTCTGAGGGGACACAAGCACATCCCAGAGTCACACCCTGATCACCTGGCCATCCCCCAGCAGGTTCACAGTGCTCCTCTGACCAGCCAGAAGGCTCAAACCCCCTCCTTGCCAGTGCTTCCGCTGGATAAGCTCTCGTCTACATTTGCCATCTGCTCCTAAATCCACCACTTTCTGTTTTATGCAGTGACGTTTTGTTCCATTTTTACTACTTTGTTTCTCAAGGACATTCATTTTTAGTCACATAAAACCCCCCTCATTCTCTGTGTTAAGGGCTTCACCTATTCTGCACCATCTACTGATTGAAATACATTTAATCAATTAGTCCAAACATTTTCGTGAAAAGACTAAGCAAGTCATTCCCAAAATGCGTTAACAACTATTGGCAGACAGACCTATTTCACCGCTCCACCTATTTCAACACCGCTCAGCTATCATCTTATAAACTAATTCCTACCTAATGTACTGCTCACACTCCTAATCCCAGTCTTCCTCTGACTCTTCATCGCTGGCCATACTGTGGAATGCATTACCAAAGTCTAGGTTCATTATATTAATTACATTTTCTTGCCTAAGGACAAAGCCAGCCAAAGTTTTTGTTCAAGTGGGTCCATGATGTAGCATTTCAAGGTGCTGGTGGCAAGAGCAGCCTGTGATTAAGGGCAGGGGGAAGAAACTCAGAGTAGCTATAACCAGTCTATTTGTAAATACTTTTTAAAGAATACAAGGCCATAACTAAAAGCCAGCATGAATCCAAAAATATGTCATAGCATCCTTAATGTCCAAGCAAATTTCCTTGACAAACAGGAGAGTAGAATTGAGAAGCAGATCTATATCCTGACACTGCCTCCTATGATACTCACGACTGCAAGCAGAACAGATTACACCCAAATTAAACTAATATCAAGAAAAAAAATAAATAAAAATAAATAAATAAATAAATAAACTCCACAAAAGCACCGAACATTTAGAAATTACCACTAACTATCTGTCAAAATACGTACGTAGAATGTCGTTTCCAAAGTCACCTACACTGGGTCTGCTCTTACTCACTGTTTTCATTAGTGACCCAGATGATGGAACAGAGACTACATTTATTAAATTGACAAACAACCAGCTTGATGGGACTGCAAATTATGTTAGAAGACAAAAAGGCAAACTGGACAAGTGGTCTGAGAAAAAAGACGACATGCAAAACACTGCACGTAGGCAAAGTCAACAGCAGAAATACTGAATGGCTAAGGAGAAATTCCGCAGAAAAAGAGAGGACAGGTTCAATTTATAGGCTATGAGTTAGCAGTATCATGTTGTAAAAATATAAACACAACACTGGGATATATAAATGTTAGTACAACCTGCGTTCTACATTCATAAAGCCTCGGTTATAGTACTGTAAAGTGAGCAGAGTTTTGGATGTTGTCCTTCATGACAGGTATGTACAATAAAATGAGCATAGTTTTGGAAAATACCATGGATGAATACAGACTGAAGAGACTGGGAGGGGAAACTGGTGGGTGTGTCTCCGGCTATGAAAACAGGATGCTGCAAGGAATAATTTCTTAATCTCTACAGCAGACACAACAAGTTCTAACTGCCTTAATTTAGATTAGATGATTTCAAGGTATTTTTCAGTCTTAAGATTCTACTGTATCCACAGAGTCACTCACCTCACCCAGATAAAACAGCATTTAGAAACACATGCTCAAATTACTGATCCATTTAAGCCTGTTTTTATTATGCCATATACTGCTCTGACCAACATCACCTATTTCACGGCCTCTCTGAACAGCTACAAACCATTGATCCTTGGGGGGCTGCAATGCAAATGAGAGTCTCAAGACCTCACTCCCTGGCAGCAAATATTCCGGTGATAATCTTGAGAGCTGTGAGATACCAGCTTTCCCTGCCTGCACTAATCCCAGCCTGCACATTCCCACCGACGGAGCCGAACAGGAAGATTTACCTGCAGACCTTGGGAAGGGTTCTGGCAGATCATCCCCGACCTGAAGGCCATGGGGCAGCCTTCCTTGTCTAGAAAATTAATTATTCTCAAAGACAGCTTTAAGGTCAGTAAAATTCACTCTCTGAAGTAGGTATATTGCAGTTTACTTCATTTTCTTTAATCTCCCAAACCCTTGATTCCTCCCGCCCACACCCCTCTACGCCTTCCAAAGTTTTACAAATTGTGAGGACAGACTGACAGGCTTTTAATTGCTTGTCTAATTCTTCCTTTCCCCCTCTTCATGTTGGCACTGCTTTCTCCAATCATTGGTACCACCCTGAAGGAAAGACGATCTAAAATAGTTACAATAAGCACTAATTCTTGACTAATTGTGAGATGGAAATTTATACTGGCCTAAGTATTTTACAATCCTCAAGTTCCCTCTCGTAGTAGTAATTTCCATTCTCTTATTTTCATACATCTTGTGTTTTCCTCCTAGTTATCATTATCCTTATTGAAAAGCCCAAAATATTTAAAGATTTAGTTGTGTATTATCATTATTCTCTAACCTTCTCACCATGCAAAGCCTTTTTATTTATTTTCACATCATTTGGAAGATTGAGTTCTACTTTAGAAACAAACCTGAATTAAATTGTCCTGTCCCCTGCGTCCCCTCTGACATTGCTTGCACGGTTCCTGTCTTACTATATCTCCTTGGGCTGACTATTCATCCGTTTTGGTCTGCAGACCAGGATTACTTTACTGAGGATTCAGTTCTCAGACAAGCTTTACATATCCGTAACTTCAAGAAATCATGTCCTGAGGCTCCTTACACTTGTGACCAGCTTTGCTTATTTAAATTGGCCACTAAGATTCAAACCCTAACATTTCCAAACAAACTTCCCTGTATTTTTTATGTATTTCAGACTGAATCAACCCACAATTACTAAGGGTGCAATTTTAAGTTCCCCTGATTAACTGTAAAACTGCCCCTGCCTGGGAATGCCTGCATGCCTCCCCAGCCCCCAGCATGGCTCTGTCTCTCCTGTGGCAGCCGGATCCATGGGAGCTCACCCCCACCCGGCTGACTCACTTCACTAGAGTCACCTTGCTGATGTAACTCCCGCCTTGGCTGCGTGACTGCTCGGATCAGCTCCGGGGGCAGATGGAAGGAAGCCAGCCCAGCTCCCTCAGCAGCTGATAAGGCATAAAGTGAAACTGAATCCCCAATCCAAAGTTATTTTCTAGAATATCCTCATTGCTTTTCAAAATGAAGTCTAAAGCAACGCTGACTTCCTGTTGGTTCAGTGACTAGTTTAAGGAAGGAACTTGTCAGCAATCACATCCAGGAATACCTTGGCCCTATCACTTCTTCTCTTATCTCTACCTGGGAAAGTAAACCACCTGATAACAAGCAGTATTTATCTAACAACACTACAAAGATCCCTATCCCTGTTCGAATTTAACCCTGGGGCCAAGACAGATTCTTTGCTCCTTCTGTCATCTTTTTCCAAAGTGATTTTGAGCCAAACTTATTTTGGTCTGTCCTTTATACGCTGAAGTATTTTTTTCTGGTCTACTATATAATTACTACTGCACAGCTTTTGCTTGTGTTAGGTTACTTCTGAACAGCACAAAGCATTTTAAACACCTAAGCTTTCCAGTTCCTAAGAGCATTCTGCCACCCTTCAGATGTTTTATACCCAACCTCTATGAGCAGCTTGGATTTCTATGGGTTTTTTTGTTGTCCAGGCTCTGAACATTTCAGTTATTTCTTCGTAACCACGTCCCATTATCCATTAACCTTTCCCTAGCTGCAGTGCCTGACTATGACTCTTCAATCCTGGAGCTCTTTTCCTTCTTAGTTGGTACTAGTCTTCTACCCACTGACACTTCTCCATATGTTGAGACAGAAACAAGCATTTAACCTAAAAGCTGAGGCCTGAATGGAGACTTCATTGTTGGTCAAAGCCTTCTTCCTTACACTGAAGTTCCCAGCCACTGAACCAGCCACCCTCTCTAAAGGCAATTTTTCCAGGTATTTGGGGGCAGAGCCTCCCTGGAAGAGTTATCCCTCATGGTTCTCTCCTCCAGGTACCACACTTCCACTCAGGATTGTCAGAGCACTTACTCTGTCTTCTCCAGTGCAATATGCACATCTGTAATTCCCCAGTGCTATATGCACATCTCTAATCCACCACTGGAAGGAAATTCCCTGTCTGTCGTTTATCCTATCACGAAGGCTAATGATGGAGTCTCTCCTTCCCACTCCCACTCAAATCCCTTCAGGATCTTTCTCATTCTTATCTTCCCATTCAGTAACATCAAAAGTCTCACCAAGAAATCTGCAATTCCTCAGCCCTCCCTTAGTTCTTGGATCTGGTTTAAGTTCTAGCCTCATTGCCTGTTGCATCTTGAGTCTTTCAGCTTTTCTGGCTTTTTCTCGTCTTCACTTTTGAACTGTATTAGTAATTTCATGCATACTATATTTAGTCATCTTTATTAAATCTGCCATTTTTCAGGTTTCCTCCACTGTTCCCTTGATTATTAACTCTCATCTGTTTCAAGTCCTTGCCTTTAAAAAGGACACACACCAAACTCCCTTGATATACTCACCAGTTACACAGCAGCTACTTATTAGCTGTTTGACTTCTGAAAAGTTTTGTTTAAAGGAATTTCAACCCTTCATTTAGATCAGCTGTGGGTAGCAGCAGGAACCATCTCATACTCAAGCTCAAATGCTGTCCATAAATTACATTCAAATCAAACACTAGTCACTGATTCTCAAGAAACAAGATTCGCTTTCCAACCCCTTGGGAAAGGGTCCTATGCTGGCTTTGCTGATCTCTACTGAAAGCCCGGGGCTATATAACAAACTGGATGTGTCAAAGATGTCTGCTTTGGTTATTCCCATGGAAGTCTATCCAATTCTGGCACAGTTAGAGGCCAAAAAAAATATGAGAGTTCACAGACATTTGAGTGAGAAATGCTTGCAAAGCAAGGAACTGTTTCCTTTCCTGGCAATCACTGTTCCTGGCTATTGAGGGTTGTGGCCTCAGAGATGAGAACCAAAAAGTGTTCCCCACTGCTGGCACTCACCACTGAAGAGAAAGGGAGATGTAATGGGAGGAGAAGGCACAGGGGGCAGGAAATGAACCACCAGAAGGGCAAGAAAGAGCAAACAGGCAAAACAGCTGGCAGTGGATTAACAAGAATAGAAAGCTGTGCATATTACCCACAGACATCCCCTCTGGTAGCTGGAAACACACCTAAAACCGCCAGGCAGCAGCCCTCTGCTTTCCACCAAGAAGCACAAGTCACCCAGGCCCCGTCCCCACACCCTGTTCTGCCTGACACCTTCCTCCCTTCTGTGCCCCTTCTGAGGACTTTTGCCACCTGCAAGGTACTACAGCACGTGCATGTGGGGATGAGGAACACTGTCCATTTGTTTCCCTTTGACTTTAGTATAGCTCTTGTAATTTATTTTTTTAATAATTCTTCTAATCATGTTCAATTATTTTGTGTAATAGCATTTCAATTTACTATTTAAATTATTCTCCTTTTTTTGGCCCAAAAAGCCAGCCATAACTGAAACAAAAATATCAATAAATCAGATATAACTGTTTTAAATCTAGGACTATTCAAAAGTTTGGATTTTTGTTTTTTTACTCCTATTTAAGATATCCTCATGCTGTGCTTATTCAAGATACAAAGCAAGCAATGGATGGGAGTTTAAAAATGAAGCCTCCCTCTGGTCTTTATATTCTCATATCTGTAAAATGTTTTTAAGAACTTTACTGCCTTCTCTCCCCCCTCCCCTCCCAAAGTAACAAGAACAAGCTTTACGTTAGATAGGTATTGAGGGAACAAAAGAGTAACTCTCTCTGACAGGTTTTTATTTTTCTCTGAAAGAGAGCTATTACAGACCAAGACCCACAAATGGAGTTGGACAATAGGGCAAGCACTAAATCTTTAGGACACTTCTCCCCCTCCTACCCATTTCACAGTGCTGTAACATTGTACAGTGAATTACTTCAGGAGAATCTATAAAATGAATGACCCATTTCTGGTCCAAAATCCCAGCTGTGAATCACATAGCCATTTGGCCTATAAAAAGCAGAAACCATCACCTTTCTGCACCCCGCCACTCGCCTCCCCCTCCCCAACCTGTTCTGGTACATAAAAAAAGAACTGGGATGTTTTCCAGTGAATATAAAAGCTAAGAACTTTTTGAGAAAGAAGAACAGTTACTTTTAGAACTCCCTCTCCTTATGAAAAAAATCATCAGGCATACCTGCACACAAAATCTGCATTTCTCTCCCAGTCATTTTTCAGCCTTTCTCTGTAACAGAATTACACCTGACTTTCTCTGTAAGACTGAAAATAAAGGGGATAAGGAAAAATACATCCATGGATTTGAGTTTATTTCAGTAAAGATGCTTTGTGTTAAGTGGCTCTAATAGTGGCTTTAATGACAGAAGAAAATACATATCCTGTTTAGGGAGACAGAACAGAGATACTCCAGCTGTGCAAGACCTCTCCAGCCAACTAAGGTGTGCTTACAAGGATTGTGCCTTCCCCACACACCGGTAGCTTTTTCTCTGCCTCCAAGTTAACAGATGATTTAAGTAACATATCAATGGACTTCAGCAATAAATACCTCATCATTGTAATGAAAAAGAAATGGACTGCTAGTTGTCACAGCAGAATCTAAATTAGGTTTCTATATTTAGAAGTACCACCTTTTTTGAGGATAGTAATGTGCTTCAGCTGAAGGGCAAAAGAACTCATACAAAGTTGGTGCAGAAGCTCCTGAACAGGACTAGAAGTGGCAAAAGACTGAAATCAAAGAAATTTATACATGATGATGATGAGCATCAAATGTAATTATAACATCAACATTAAAACTAATTTGTGGAAGTTGGGAGGCCTACGAAATTGGAAAGAGAAGTTTAACTAGCTAAGTTCTAGATCTTTAAAGAAATTAAAAGGACAAAACTTAATTCCATTATCAGCTTTTTATTTATGACCTTTCAAACAGAAATTAATTAAAACACTGTAATGACACCAGATATTTGTCATAGTAGTAGTGTTGTAGTTATTAAGGTCTAAGGCTGAAGACTGACACTTCTATTTCAGAACTGAAGAAGAACTTGCATTATTAAAGACTAACCATTCAATTTCTTCTGTTTCTGTCAATCCAACAAAATATTTGGCTATTACAAAAGCCTCACCCCACCTATTCCCAAAAATATTGAGGGCTTTTCTTCTATTGCATTTTCCCCCCCACTGAACTCTTCTACTTGAGTTATTCCTTTACTTTTGGTCACTGACAGAGACTTTAGTGAAGCTGATCCTCTGTCAGTGAAACACAGTATTTTAAAGTAGACTCTAGATGTGGGAAGTTACTCCTACTCCATTTTTGCCTTTCATTCTGTCTCATTTTCTTTGTCACTGAAATGTTCCCAGTCTGAACTTAATAAAAATAGTCAAGGTGACCCTCATTTATTTCATATCTAAAACATCCAGTAACTCCAGATGCTCCATTCCAAATACAACCAATTTTTTTGCATTCCAGTTTAAACCAGACAACAGATCCTCTAGGGCAGATAAGTAGAAAAAAAAAAAAAAGGCAATTGCAAGCTGCAGTAGTCAAAAACCTGTACCATATAAAGCTTGATGGACTCCATATTAGACACTACTTTGGTTTATATCACTGGTATGCAGTAGGAGGAGAAAAACAGGATTAATGTAAAAGACACAGGACTTGAACATGATTAATTAAGCTGGAAAAACGTAATTGCAATGGCATATAGGAGACATGTAACCTCACCATTCAGCCACAGAGCCAAGAAGGGGAACTGACCTGTTACCCACGTGCCTTAACACTTAGCAGAACATTGGCAAGTTACTGAAATACTTGTCTGCCTCCCTCCCATTTCAGCATACCTTCCTTGGGACACCATCACTTCACAGAAAAACTGAAACCCATCCTTTTTGTTGTCTGGTCTGGTAATACTCTGCAGTTCTACTTCTCACATGTAAAATTTATGACTTGTATTCAGAAGTGTAACCCTGTCTGTAATGCACAGACATATCCCACTGGGCTCTAGATTTTAATAGTTTTAATAATATAATATGCATATTTTAGTGGAGTTGTCATTCTACTGCACAATCTTGCTTTTCCAATCAGAGAACCTTTAACAGTGGGCTAAAAATCACATTTTAAGGACCAAAGTAGCTTGAGGAATACGAGAAATAAACATATATGTGTATATATATATTCTTTTTTTCCCATGCAAACTGTGCCAGGGAGGTATTGGGCCACAGAAGGGAGACCATGACCTGACTTGTGGCAGGAAGCAGAGGGCAGAGGCCCAGTCACTGTTTTCAGGCCTCTCTGTAGCACTGTGGTGGAAAGCAGAAGCCAGCCAGACCACAGGAACTTCGAGGTGTCAGCACCCCTTTCACCACTGCTCCTCACCCAGCAGGCAGCAGGTATCACAGGCCACTTGCACTGCAGCTGTGAGTGCAATGAATGACCTTTTCTCCTCCCCAGCAACATTTCTGAAACAAAACTCTCATTCAGGAGGGAGACGCTCCATGCAAAAGGTTGACACTTAAAACGCTTTCCAAGACGTGCAGCTCAGCTAAATATATTTGAATGTATTTTGCCTTTCACTTCAGGAATTAAAAAACATGGGCAAGAACTGAATTTCAGCTTGCTGATAGGTGAGTTCAGCATAGAGATTATTAAGAGCATTATGGGCAAAAGAGCCATTTGAGCATTTACTCACGAGCTTCCCTCCATGCCCCTGCGATGGAGTGGGGAGTATTCCTGAACATCTACACAGTCCAGATTCCTTCAGGCTTTATATATCAGCAAAGAGAGACCTGCTAACATATTAAACAATTTCAGTCTGTGTCCTGAGTGTTTACTGACCTGTTGTCAGCTTGTGTGGCTGTTGCCCACGCAGGCGGTAGAGGATGGGAATGCCAGCTTTGAAAAGGGAAGCCCAGTTTCAAGATCCTCTTCCATCCACTTCAGAGCACTTTCTGTTGTTACTCCTCACTCTGACCCAGGAACATGAACTCTCACTCCTACCTCCCATGTCAGCATCAAAACCACGTTCCAGCAGGAAAGGGACTCTTAACAAACCAACTCCTCCATGAAGGTTTCCATGAGACTTCTCTCTGGTTTAGGAGCAGTTTATTTCGTCAAAAAGTGCATTTCTGTGGCTACCTCAACCATTTAACAATGGCTGATGGTCAAATACACTTTGGTTACTAATTCAAATGAACTCAGTTGGAAATCAAAGCTACTTCCGCCTCCACCATATTATTACAGCTGACTGCAATTACTGCATTAGAACAATGAGTATTATTTTCCATGGCACAAAGTACTGAATTTTAGAGGGTATCAGCCATCAACTCTGAAGTCTGAACAGTCTTCAGTGAAGGGCAGCATTTAATCCAGAGAAAACAGATTTTTTTATACCAAGTTCTGCAAAAGGATTTCCCATGGGCAGTCTGTTTTGACAACAGTTACCACACTGGGACATGTGAAATGACTATAGTTTCCCACACTAAAAGATGACCATCAGTTTCAGAAGCATTCATGTTTGTTAAGTAAATGTTCATATTCACAAAGAAAAGGGGTGAAATGGGACCAATGAAAACTTACTAAACTAAAATTAGGTTTATTTTTTTTTTTAATAAATTCATCCCTTGATGAGTATTCTTCTAGGTACCAAGTTACAGTAAATACCAACTTTTCAGTGCTTAAAGAAAGAGAGAACTATGCAAAAAATCCATGCACTTATTAAAACAAAGGTCCAACTGTGTTATAGTGTCAACTTATCCAGCTAAAACTCATGAATGTCAATGAGGGGCTTCCCTCCCCCCCAAAAGATTAGGAAAAAAAAGGTAAGTTACATTAAAAAACTTTCAGGAGGTAATCTTGACCTTATCACAAGGCCAGGAAGTCCTGGGCTAGGCTGGTACACAACTGCACCCTTCTTTTTCCTACCAGAAGTGTTCTGCTGGACTGGTGCTGGCTGGGCTCCCTGAGAGGTCATGTGTTTTGGCATTTACTCTTATTGCAGTACTTGGTTCCCCTTGTAACTTCTCAGAAGCAGCTAGCAGATGTCCCTGCATTTGTTACATTCACACCACGTTTCAGAACTCTATTTCCAAACATGAGGTGGGTTTTGTTTTTCAGAATTAATAAAGATGAAAAAAATATTGTCTTCCTCAAAACTGCAGCTGTGAGGTAGCAAACCCAAGCACTGCCTGCACATTTCCATGTGTTCTGAGCAACCTCCTCCATTCCCACAAAGTTAATCAGCCCAGCTGAGAAACCTCAAACATGAGAATTGCTCCGACTGACAAAAGCAACCCAGGGTGGGGCTGACAAAAAGCAGCATTTAAGCACAGGTCTCAACATGCAGAGTTGCTATCACAACATCCACACTACTATCAGAAAACACAAGGCACACCAGGTGGATGTTTACCCACTGTACCTGTGAAATTTCAGGTGCCTGGTACAGTTTATCCAGTGCTGCTGATCGCAGTGCACGCGCTGCAGCAGCCTGCAGATCCACACAGGAATTGTACAGCCTGGCTTCTGGCACAGGACACAGCTTGGGGCTTGCCTTGAGCTCTATATAAACAGCTCTGGCTTTGCACCTCGTACCCACCTGAGATGGTGAAAATTTGTTTCCCTCCACCATAACATTTAAGTAAAATGTTAACCAGCAAAAACATGGTACATTTGAGTGTTTAAGTGAAGAGTGTTTAGGTGCAGAGGCAAGGTTTAGGTGCTCTGTAGTACTTCTAGTGCAATCCTTCAACACAGGTGCTCAAACTGGTGTCAGGATTGTTGTAGAATGGAAGTATCCTGTCTCAGTTTACACCTTATAGCCAAAGTCCTCAAAGTAACATAAAAGTTTAACACATATTCCTGTTATTCAAGAACGTTTGGGTGGGTAGGGGAAGGCTGAAGAAGACTGCTAACAAGTGTATATGGAGAGATCACAGGCTACCATCCCCTAAAACCTTACCAAAGAGATTATGGCAGCATCATGTACTACTCCGAGTTTTTTATTTTTTGCAACATTAAAAACTGTTTCCTTGTATTAATTCTCTCAGTACCTGAGATTTCTCTTTGTTGCAGCTACTGCAGTGAAGAGGTTAGCTGATACCTCCTTCACCTGCAAGCACAGCTAACTTGTGCTTTTTCTGATGATTGCAGGTCTGTTAACAGGGACTGGTGGCAGGAAGTTGTTTTCAAGTAGCTCCATTTCTCTCTTCAAGGCACAGAGAGCAGAACTAGGTAATTGTACATTCAAAGCAAAGACTCATATGAAGTGCACACAACTGTATGTTCAAGGCCATCAGGGAGCTGATGAAACACCAGTTTTATCTCTGTGCCTCGCAGCCATGCACTCAACATGAGCTGAGATACAACAACTTGGAAGCTAAACCTCAGTAACAGCTTCATTGTTTGGGTTTGTTGGTTGTTTTTTTCTTGCATAGACTATTCAGGCTAGAAAAGTTACCTTCTACTTTCAAAGCCCAAAATAAACCATATCCAAACATAGGGATTACATGGATTTTCTGCCAAACCCATGAAAATCACAAACTGAAAAATACAGATTATTTTGTCCTGCTGTATGGGTGTGTTATTTTTTCCTGGTCAAGTACTAACTAGTCACAGAAGATCTCGATGAAACTTTTATTTATCAAAAAGCCACTCTCAGATACATGCTCTGAAGGCTTAGGTATGAAATATTTTAGGCTGACAAATATCCATGGCCTTGCTTGGCAGCTAATGCTATGGAATTAAAGCTGGGATGGCCCTGAGGGGGCTGGGAGAGCAGTGGGACTTTACAACTCAGGCAGCTGCTGAAACAATGCTAATTGACTTCTGATGCTGGAAAGGGGAAGGAAAGAAAACTGGGAAGGCCCAGAAATTTAACTTTAGAGGTTCAGTACTTTGTGCTGTTAACATTGCCTGTCCTGTCTTCATTGAGGAGCATGAAATCACTGCAGAGAATTGTTCATTCTAATGCAGGGGTGCAAGAGAACACAAAGAAAAACCTCCAAGAGGGCAGAAAGTGCCTTGAAAAAGGCATATAAAAATGGAACAGCATAAATTCCCTCTCTGACCACACATATAGCTCCCTAAACCACATCAAAGGATGCCGAAAAAAAAAAAAATCAAAAAAACTAAAAAGGAAAAGAAGAATAAAGAATCTAACACTGGCAAAACCTTGTCCAAGTGGTGGCTCACAGCAGACAAAAGTGATAACTACTGTTACTCCCATCTCCTCCCTCACAACAATATGGGCAGGGATACTGGGTCAGATGAGGTCACTACCTGGTTTCAGCAATTCCCACACACACTGTTCCCCTCCTCAACCCAGAACAGGACACACAGAATGATCTGGCAGTGCTGGCAAACAAACAGGGGTTTACAGACCGAGTCTCTGGGCCAGAGTTTGCATCCCATATCCTATATCATGTCCTCTCCCTGAGCCAGTGTAACCACTGGCCATATCCATGTACATCATTCCCCACCCCAGCACAGCCTTCAGCTGCAAGGGCAATGTGGCAATAACTTTGTCATCCCTTTTGAAAGCACATTTTTTTGGCTTGTTGTGAACGTGCTGTTCCAATGTTTCACTGGGCATCCATTGGTACTTGAAGGCAGTAATTTTCTACCTCAACAGCATCCATGGCCACACAAAAGTCTGTCCCCACCATCAGCCACATTCCAGGCCTGTTTAAAACTCCCAACAAGAATGTCTTCTTCTGACCCTCTTTACTTGAGCTAACCTGACTGCATTTGCTATGCCAGGTAGACATGCACTCTTCGTTTTGACTGTGACAGAATTTGGAGGTTTGCTTTGTTCTTACACTTTTCTCACTGCTTGCTGCTATTCAGCTGATCTTCAGAGCTAAAGCCAAGCTGGAAACAGAAGCCATAGCTAAGGTCAGCTGAGGACACATAACCATTACCTGCTCTTTAAAATGATACTAAAATGCTTGGTAAACAATCAAATGTGCATTTAGACAATTATTTTAGAGAGTTAGTCATATTCAGTTATCAAAATAACTTTTTTTAAATGCCACTGATGCATTTCTGAATGAAAGAACTTCACTGAGAGGCTTACAAAAAAAGGTGGAGAGTTTGACAGAGCAATTTCTGAATATCACGCAATTCCAAGTTCATAAAAATGTGAAATTAGAAATAAAGTTATTTCAGATTAGCAGCTGATCTACCAGAACACTGTATTTCCATTAGTGCCTGACACCGTCAACACTTGTATGAAATAAATGTCTGCATCATTTGGGAGATGGCTACAAGCCAAAATAACAAAACATTTTAAATTGATAGTATTACTCCAGGGTCCTGAAACTAGCTTGCATTTGTAAAAATCCATATTACTTGAGAAAGACAACTGTAGTAATGGTTTTGATTCCCTTGTTACCGTCATCATTCAAGAAGATGGCTGAGATGAACACTTTCACTGCCTTTATTTTATGCATCTCAGATAAACCGAAATAATCTTTGCCATACAAAAACTTGACTTTAATTTGCTGTAAAATCTTCATAGTCTTACAAACAAACTATTAGGAAAAAAAATTAAGCAAAACAAGGCTTATAAGGAGAGAGAGTATCAAAAGACGAAACTAGAAAAAGACAGTAGACCAAACTGATGACTTACAGGGGAATCTGCAAGCTCACAGTTACCTTTAGGCCATCAGAAATCCACACCTCTGACTGGAGAAAATCATGCTTTCTCCATTTCCATTACTTTATTTCACAAGGTCTTTGTGGGTTGATAAATCTCAGCGTGGTGTCCTGCTCAAACACCAAAACAGCATTTTCAATCATTGCCTTGGGTGAACTTTGCTTGAAAATATTTCTTGAGGCTTTTCAAAAGGATGCTTGCCAATAAAGCAGCTTGTAAAAATGCAGCCTGAGCAAAAGAAGGAGATATGATTTTCGAGATCATACAAAAGCCCCCTACACACTTAAGCCAAGGAAGAGAAAATTTTCCTTTACATTTCCTGAACATTTACAGGCAGCATTTAAAGGGTTCTAGCTGCAAGAGTACATTCTTAATGGCAACAACATCACATCAAGTATCTATCAACAAATCCATTTTGGATCAGAGACTCACAGGTACTGTAGTTTATTCTCCAACAATGGCTTTCAGTATAAATAACAATATTTTTTCTTTCCAGAATTGAAAAACGTGCTTGACCTCTGTGCTATACTGGCTTTAAAAAAAAAAAAAAAAAAAAAAGAATTATATTAAAAAAAAAAAATCAATTGACCTCCTTTCAATTTCATATGAACACACAGCATTATTGATATGAAGTTTTAGAAAGCAGGAAAACATGGTATAGCCATCTTCATAATTAATGCTTTTTAACCAGAAAACTATTTTGGGCATTGGAAAGTAGAGCAGAAATTATATTTGAGGAGTACTAGGAATAAGCCTTATATAACTCCTGACCTAAAGTAAACATTAAAAAAGTGATGCGTGTATTAAAAAGATAACTGATCGCTTCTATTTTCACAGCACCAGTGATGGAAAAGAAGAATTCCATCCCTGATTAACATTTAATATAGCATGCATCAAGATGCTATCTGCAAAAATATAGTAAAAATCCATCCTCTGAATATTTTAATGTATTTAAAGTATTTTTATGCAGAACAACTGCGAGACACTAAATTCTATGATATACTTTGATCAACTATGTCTCAGCTACAGTTATTAAATTACATCTCATATTATGCTCTCTGCCATATTCCACCACGGTATTTTGTAGAACTCCACAGAAATGCTCTTCTTCATCTTTTCCCCAGCCTAGCTATAAAAGTAAACTTTTCAGTTTTCAGGAATTAGCATGTTCTGGACAATTCCCAGCACTATGTGCAGGGTAATGAATAAAACGATACATCATCTGCATTATTTAAAATTTAAAAATACTCCAGAGTTTGAGAATGATGGAAAATGCATAGTGAATCAGTAGGCCCCAGGTAAGGACCATCTCACTGTGTTGACAGAAAAACCAGTGGATCATCTATAGGTTGGATTTTGAGACAACACAGAAAGAATATTAGGCATAGATAGTCGTCCTTTCATTACATAGCATCCTTAATAATAATTTTATTCAGTTAAAATGAAACAATTCTAAAGTTCAGGAACAGAGGACTGCAAGTTTGCACAGTTAGTTTAAACCTCCAATCTCATCCAGACATAGGAAAACAAAATGTTTTCCAGTTTTTCCACAGCTGACTTCTCAACCCAAGTAACCGTTTTTAAAGTATGAGTTGTTTGGTCTGTGATCTCCTGAACTCAAAATGGCAGCTGACACTACAGAAACTGCACCATGTGGAAGCACACTGACCCCACAGAGCTCACCAGTGTAAGTGGAACTTTGGTATTTCACTCACTAACCAAAGTGAATGAAAGGGCAGCAGGCAAGGGGGCCCCTGTCTGGAACTGCATATATTCACCTACTCTACCTCTCTTCTGAAACAAAATGACAGGCTGGGATGAGGATCTTCTTCAGCTTCCATAGCTGAATCCCAAGTGTTGTGTTGCTCAGAGCTCCGTTGCTGCCTGTGACTGGCGCAGCAGGATCCTGGCGCGCTGCCACACAACGCAAACCCACAAGACCTTAAACCAGCCTACATCGTCAGATGCCTTTTGAGCTCAGGAGCCTGAAAACCTGTGCTGCAAGGCAACCACAGAGGCTGCAACAGTTTTTAACAGAAGACTGTTCAGACCAGTCCCTAGAAGGAGATAAAAGACTATGTAAATGAGTGTCATAACTATCTGGTAGACAAGCTTTGGTACTCAGGATTCACAGGTTTTATTTTTAGTTCTGAAAGGAAGTATGCTTTTTATGGTCAATCCCCGTTGGCCTCTTTCTGCTTTCACTGCTCTCACCACCTCAGCAAGAGGAATTACAGTACTTCTCACTTCAGCTGCTCATCAGCTTTGCTGCAATGGTTCTGTGGAACAGGGATGAACTGGCACTCACACTGTTACTTACAGATTTGTACAGGAGAGGTGGCTTCAACCAGAGGTAATTTCATAATTCATTTCATACTGATGCTTTTTACAAAACCCTGGCCTTATGTTTAATGAATGATCTACTCATCTCAAGCAGTGAGTTCATGCACAGTACTAGGGATCTGTCAGCCAGATTTGTTTTTATATAAAGGAAGTGCAAGTTCTATAGAAACTGAATGGGCACATTAAGGAAATCTTTCCACCTGCAGATCCTCAACACCCAGAAATCTTACTTACTTAGATTATAGCATTTCCCCCCATATAATCAGAAGCCTTTTTCTTTTCAAGCAACCACACTTCATTTTCTGATTTTTAAATGATTTTCCTACAGCCAGAGGTTTGTGCCAGGGCCTCCTGTCCCCCTGCAGAGCAGTGATCAGTGGAGAGGCTCTGCTGTGACTCACTGTACCCTCAAATAACCTCCAGACTGTTCCGACCAGAGCTGCAGCAGAACACGGTGGCTGCTGACTCAAACAGATGCAACACGGCCTCATTCCCTCACGGAGCACGGTGCCTTCTCTGTGCCATTAAATATGATTCATACACAGCACACTGCCAAAATCAAAAGAACAGATCAACATTAGCAGACAGTAAATTCTAAGTCTGCTCTTCTTTGAATATTACATGCAAATAACCGAGAATAATTCCGCGTATAGCAACTTGCCCTTCAACCTCGGTGAGGATGTTACAAATTTCCCACCTTTAGTGCAAACACACAGTCGGTTTGACCATGTAAGCACCCAAAAGAAACATCACAGATGCCAAAGTCAGGGAAATATATGCCAGTGTTTTGCATCAACTGGTCGCTAAATAGCAGATTGTGGTGGAAGCACTGACATCAAAAGTCGTTAAAACTGGGTCCAAAAAACACCTTCAGATTTCATAGAATCTAACATTCATCTCTACCCCTCAGAAAAGAAGCCAGTGCCTTTGGAAGAAAGGAGGACATGTGACAGAAGAGCTTTTGAGCAGTGCTGTCAGACAGCATGGCATGAAGCAGTTCCTGTCTTGACAAAAAAGTCGCAGAGAGAGACAGACTTGGCTAATAATCCCATCCTTTTCAACCAGACAGGATGTGGTTCTACAATAAAGAGACACTATTGACTCCATTAACCTACAGTGCTGGAAACAAGTCATGAAAAATGTATTAATTTCCACTGCTCATTACCACCCCCTAAATAGCTGCTACAGGCTTACCTATCACTTGCAGTATTTTTCAAGAGAATACTGTAGTCCAGCGAGAGCAGCATTTCCTGACTCAATATGTTTTATTCTTCAAGAAAGAACAAATCTGTGAGTATCTGCTGATACATTTATGTATGACGAATTTAGTCCCTTCCTATGGCATAATGCAGACTCTCAAACTAGAAGAATCGATCTTGCTGTCTAGACTTTAAAGGTTTCACTACAAAGGAGTTTAACTTTCAGTTTTCAGTGATGTACGTTGCGGGGGGAATGTCTGGAAAAGCAACAAATAACCTGGCCAGAAAATCTATTTTTAGATTGTTATTAATAAGGAGATCAGCAAGTAATTGTGTGTGGCTCCAACAATTTTCTCCAGTGATACTTGAGATCCATACCATAACCCAGGAATATAAATTTAGAACTCATTTTTTTCACGAAAAGTCAGTCATCCATTAAACGATGATGTCACCTATATGACCAAAACATACAGGTCTTAAGCACTCCGTGACTTGAAAAATAGAAATATCCATTTATTTACATATCTATTTTGGTTTTTTCAATCCCTTTCCCCAACTTGGCCTCCATAAATTCAATTTGTGTTGTCATCACACTGTTTTGGCATTTATCTCACCAAGCTTTTCCTGCCTCTTTTTGTTTCTACAATTAATAAGAACTTTGCAAATTAGGACAGCCTGCACACTGTAATAAATATCGATTTACAAAGTTTTTGCCATTAAAAACACAAACTGTCAGTATTTAACCTTCCTAATGCATTTCTAAGAGTTACACTGTTCAAGTAATTTATTCCCCTCCCATCCAAATAACGATCCTTTCTCTCTCAAACTGAAGACAAATAAGAGGTTTTAACATTGTGTTCAGTGTCACGGGAGCGGAACAGGCTTTGTGGTGATACTCAAGCTCTGAGAAGTTCCAGGGAATGCTCCTCTTGGAGACTCAATTCATTCCTGTGATGTGTCAGAGCACAGCACGTTGGGGATTGCACCACCAGCCTGGAATGGGATTTTGTGAGGAGTCAGCTCCCATCCTGGCATACCTGAGAGCATCACAGCACAGCCGTGACTCAGAGCCAGGGAGAGTCTCTGCCAGCCTCTCCAGCTGCACAGGGACAGGGAGACAGACCGGAGAGTTGTTCAACCAGCCACAGCCCACTTCCTTTCACTGAGGGCCCTCCAGCACCTTCCTTGGCAGCCAGACAAAGCTGAAGGCATGGCAGCAGACACAGGAAAGGGCTGCTTTTCAGCCATGGAGACTGCACCCTTGTCAGGTGACTGAACACGAGCTGTCTCATCCAAATGTGCCCTTCGTCACTTCAAAGAAGCATTTTCTGGAGGCAGCTGCATACTGTGTGTCCTGTGAACTGCTGTGACTGACCACGTACAGACACTGCTGGAACGTGGCATTCACCAAAAGGGAGCTGTGAAGGACTCAAACATCGCGTCCTCTGAGGTAAACCAAGCCTGCGTAAGGGAGAGCCTCTCCCATACTCCACAGAAACCACAGAGCTCTCGGCCCACTGTCCTTGCACTGACTCACAGGGAAAGCACAGCTGTAAGAGGAGCACACGAGCGACTGCAGGAGGCGGGTACCAGCACCAGGGAAATGCAGCTGAACAGCACAGGAGGGAATGAAGGATCCGAGACAAGGAATGAACACCAAATGGCTCTCAGGAAATGCAAAGGGAATAAGAGAAAAGGAACAAATGGCACATTGATATCTTGTGTCTACATTTGTGTGCCTACTTTTTTGGGTTTTTTGTTTGTTTTTTTTTAGATCATTATGGTTTCAAATTTCTTTACAAAATTAAGGTTACTGAAGCTGAATTCTCAGCAGACCATGGAACCAGAGTTCCCACAGAGGGAGTGCTTTGAGAAGGGAGGTATGGAACCAATGAGAAGTCTTTAAGGAGAAGAGCCCAGGTTTTAAGACAAAGCTCTAGCAATGAGGAGGTGGCAGAGGACAAGGTGTCTGTACTCTGAGCCCTGGACCTTGACCTCAAAGAGCATGTTCTGCACACTGCCCTGGCAAACCACACTATGGGCACAGGATGCAGAAGTGTGGTCCAGAGGACTTTTTATCTGTTATGGGCACAGGAAGAAACTCATCCCAACATTGTTATATACATCTGTGTATTTCCTTAGAAATCCGGTTAGTCTCATCTAAAACCACTTAAGAAGAGCTGTATGGCTGGGAATGAAAACCTTTCTCTGCATTACATGGAGAATCCTCTCCAGTCTGGTCAAGATGATGTCCCCACAGTCATCAGTCTTGTTAAATGAATCCTTGCACAAGACCTGGCAAAATGAGGAAGAGAACGGGGGATGAAGAGGAGAAGGGACAGTGTAACCCTTCAACATCATGTATCTGAAGTGAGGAGTTTGTCGGCATCACAGAAAAGGGGATCAGTGATCCCTCAAACCTGAAATAGATTGTCAAGAATTTGTGAAACAATAACAGTGCTCTGCCTGTGACCATCACCCCCAGTCCCTCAGTCTTTGTTATGCAGAAGTAGTAGGGGGTGGGGTTCCTGCTTTCAGTTCTTCTTCCCAGAGCTCAGATGAAAGCTACACGTCACTGGTAAGCTGGGACTCTGCACAAACAAACATATACACTCCTTTCAGTAGTCACTCCTCTATTCAACACACCACCTGGAATCAAGGGAAGGGATTCTCTCCCATTCTTCCCCCCCAAGAATGGCAAAAAGGACAGCATGAAAACGTCATCACAAGAAAGCAAAAGAAAAAACCTACTGGACTTCATCCTGTTCTGTTCTGATCTGCAGTCTTCTGTGGCAGCAACAATCCTCCTTCCAAAGGTAAAACGGAGACAAGCGCTACCATCAGATATTCTCCGATTCTATTTAACTCAGCAAGCAGCATCTGTGTGCTCTGGTGAAAGAGCAAAATCATTTGAACCACCTTCAGAGAAAAGAACAGGGAGAACAAACACTCCCCCTTTTGACACCAGTGAGCTCCTGCAACAGTTCTCTGGATTTGGAAGATGACGACCTTATATTCTGGCAGTGACTTACCTGAGGTAGCTGTGGTTTAGTTTATACCTCATTATGGCTACTGGTGGACAAAGAGTGAACCAGCAACTGCTGGAGACTGAGTCCGATGTGTTAACAGATTCAATCTAGACAAACAAAGCTGATGCTGAAATGGACGAAAAAATCAAAACAGGCTGAAGAAATGGTAACTAGCATAAGTATACAGGATTCTTTCCCCTCACACCCAAGTTTTTTGTCCTTCGCTGATGAACTCCCAAATCCCTTTTTTTCCCTGCCAGCAGCCTCCATCCCAATCCAAGCCCCTCAGACAGCTCTAGAAGCACTGCCACTGCTTGCACTGTTATCAAATAGCAGCAGAGAACTTAACCAGGCTGCAGTCACAGCCTGGAACCGAATAGGAGCAGTTCAGGTAGAGAACTCTACTGCTTTCACACCTCTCCTGTTACTGATGGTATCTCCTTTCAAACAGTGAGATACAACCTCCTATCTCAAAACACAGCAGCACATTCTGGAGGCAAAGGAAGAAGTGACTGAATCCTTTCTCAGTGGAGCAGCAGTCCCAGCAGAAAAATGAGGAATTACAGAACAACATACAGCCAAATTTTTGCATGACTGCTAAAATCTTATCAAAACTGGAAAGCAGACAAATTGGGGGGGGGGGGGGGAAGTCTTCTTTACTATCTATATCTATGCCTACAGATCATAAAAAAATGACAGCTGACCTCACTCACCTCCTCTCACAAAACTACTCAAGAGAATGACTTCTCCATAATAAAATTGTAATTCCAGCCTTCACGGTTGAAAGTTGAGCCTAGAACTATGAACAGGCTGCAAATCATTGCTTTCATGAATCTGGAAAAATTAATCAGATCTGTGAACTGCCCTGTTAATCTCAAAGCAGAGCACTGCTGAGTCCATGTCCATGTGGTGGAAACTCTGGCCTTTCTCCGAGAAGATGGAATTTTTGCTAATGAATTTCATCACTCAGTCACAGTAAGCAACTACATTATTTCCCCCACTCCACAAGTGCTCCCACTTGCAAGCTCATTCCCTCAGAGGGTGACTAATGTGCAGGACAGTTCAATGAGCAGTAAAATGTAAAGAACAAAGAGAGCACAGGTTTTGTCTGAGTGGCAGAAGAGACAGAAATATGGTCTGGTGAACTCATCAAAGTCAGTGAGGAAGGGGGAGGGTGTTGGGAGATTTAGTGAAGGTGGATCAAGGTCTGACAGGGGACACCCAAAACAGTGCATTTAAAAAAACAAACAAAAAACCACCAAAACAAAAACAAAACTCTGCACAACAAATGACTTGAAGAGCAGGATAAAACCAATAGCCAAGAATTCCAACAGCTGAAAACCCACAGGAATGGAAATCACTTTAGAGATGTATTTTTTAAACTTCTTATTTTCACTACTCTGACAGGAAGTGTTTGAACACAATACTGCTTTAAAAAAACTCTATAATCTGATCAGCCTTACTTATTACAGTTAATTTGTGGGTAGTTTATACTCACATTCTCATGCCTGCCTTGGAAAGGGAAAATAAGCCTCAGTTTCCGATAAACAAAAATCCCTGGTTTTACATGCATATATGATTACCAATATTCTTTGGCTCTTCAGTTTTGGATCATAGTTGAAAACAGAATTACAAGAGCAAAGCGAGTATCTGCTTTGGCCTAATGGCTTATTTTCCATAAGAAATTTGATATAAACAGTTACTGAGTTTTCTCCATTTACTTTTTATAGTCAAAATGTTGTTGCTGGCCAACATAACAGTATTCAGGATTTATTGTGTTTTATAAATCTTGCAATGACTTTCCTGTTATCTCCCATCTTCATCTCTCATTTATGAAAATAAACAGATCTTTCAGTTCATTTCAAAGACAAGCTCTAAGGGAAACTAACAAAAATCTGGATTACATTAGTTGAAAGAGTTATCCTGAAACTGTACCAAGAAGGCAAACTGCAGCTAGAGTTTTAAAGTCACAATGTATATGCTAAGCCCTTGGTCAACACCAGTGAAAAAGGTCCATACATGTAAAGAAAAACATTTCCCCAACAGATAATAACTAGCTATTGTCTACCTTTTATAGTGCCACAGTGCCAAAAACATCCAGGGCCAAGGGATCTGTACTTTCTTTACAAAGTTAAATTACATGGATTAAGAAACCCAACCCATCAGTGTCTCAGTGTACTGAGACTTACACACGTACTAAAATGCATGTTAAAATACCACTAATACATAAAAGGGATTGTTTAGAATCCTGTCAAACCAGGGAAAAGACCAGTCTGTCTCCCCTGTTACCCAAAATTTGATTAAAATTAACACAAGGACGTGGTGCAGGCACAGAACAGCTTCCAGCTTTCCAGTGTTCTGGGTGGGTAAGATGTCTCACATCCCCACACTGCGTCCCCAAAACGCAGAGGATACAGGAGCAGCCAAACGACATCCAACAGCATTAACCTCCCCTGCCTGGACATGTGGAACAGCTGCCCTTCCTGTTCTCATCTGTACTTTATACGTGCATTTGCAGCATTTAAGGAGATGACATTGGTTGTTTTGTCACTTTGAGAGGAAGCCTAGGTTAGATATTAAGGGGAGGGTAAAAGGTACAATAAAAAGTGCAGTGGTTGTTGTAATAAATAATCTAGGATACAATCCTATGTGTGCCAATAATGTCATTTGTATTGAAGGAACTCCAAGTACGTCTATCATTACAAGATTGTGCAATTGCAGCAGCCAAAGATGTCGAAATCTACATTCTACAGCAGTGGCAGTAATTTCAGAGCCCTGCGCCAAACTGTGATTAATCACAGTTCACTGGGTATTTTGATAGTAACAGAGAAAAATAGCTTGGCATAGAAAAACCTTATGATCAATTAAGAATGCAATCAAGTCCCCCAACAGCGTAACCTTCCAGTAGCGTGAATACCACAGCACTCCTATAGGCTGATTACCTGCCAAGATATGGGTTTGATATGTATCTATATATATAAAGGACAAAAACCCCAAAACTGCTAATAAGAGAGCATATGGAAAACTGTATAAATTCTTCCTTGGGAACCACGAACTGCTGCACATCCAGACACATTTCAGAGCTGTGTTTCTACCTCACCCCATTTGGGGGGTGGAGGAAAAGCAGCAGGTTGTCTGTATACTGCACATACTGGTCAGGTTTATAAAAATCATCCACAATCCCTCCACCTGCAAATCAAGTCAAACACATTTTTCTGCTACAACTGCACCAGTCAGTCCTGACTGATCAGATCCTGCTGCTGCCCGCAAAGCTGATGGCACTCAGTGGATGTTCACACAGTTCTGCCTGTCTGGGGGGTGCCTGACAGAAGGCAGTTTGCTACAAAAGTTCTCATGCAATCTCAAACCTATAACTGCTTTTTTTTCCACAGGACAGTATCTTACTAGAAGCACAAAACCATCAATAAAGCCGTAAGTACTTAATAAATAAATACATACAGTGGTTCTATTTCATTTTCATGTTATTTCCAAGACAACAGCATTTCAGAAGACTTCTCTGACTTAATGTATTTCCCCCACAATTGTCTGTAATTGCCCCAAATATTTCTCTTCTCCCCTTGAGTCTTAGAAAATGACTTTGCCCAAATACTTACGACTCTACTTGCCAATAAATGATCAATAGCTAATTCATTACTGTTATAAGTTAGTTTAAGAATTTAGGCAACTCAGTTCCAATTAAAAATTGATAAATTTAATAAGCAAGCGATAATAAAGCAAACAGCGCTGGGTGGCCTGGGGGGCCAGCGCCCCGCCAGAGACACACAAAACTTGTTTGAAAACTGGGCTTTTTGTATCCTCTCGATATCAGTTGTTGAATATTCATTCATTGTTCGTTTGTTGCCTTAAAAGGTAATTCCCCTGCTTTGGAGGTGGATGTTACCCCCTGGTTGGGTGGATGTTATCTCCCCTGGGCTTGTACAGGGGGGGGTCTTGCATCATCCTCACGCTGTAAGTCCTGGAGGGCCTCTCTGTATCCACATGGCACAGAGAAATATATTTTCATTTCTAATTTGTTCCCTGTTCCCGGCCGCAAAAGATTCCCTGGTGTTAGGTCCAGACAGGACCTTTCACCTCACAGACTCCACGGTACGCCTAGAAGTTAGTAAATATACAGAAATAGTTTTTTGTTAGTACCTCCCTTTTATTTTAATTTGCTTGGAATAAAAACCCGGTGTCTTCACCTATCACAATTACCAGTTCTAAAATGACCTTGTAAATGTGTCTTACCCAAGGAGTAAAACAGAATTGATTAGGTCTGTCCTAAGTATTCTAACAGAAGGAGACGCTCCAAAACCCTGAGGTAATGCCCATTCTTCAGGATTAAAAGGATTAGTATCTTGCCTCAAACTTCAGGAAGGATCTGATCCCAGCAGTCTTATAGCAGCAGTTCACACAGGTGCTGACACCTCTCCTTGTTAACTGCAATGGTACAATCCACTGATAACAAGATTCCTGAAAGATGTGTTATGATGCATCTCCAAACCATCCTTTCAGGATGCTACAAAAGATATATACCCTGGCTTTTCTGTAGTACTTTAGGAAACCATGATGGGAAAAAGAAGTTGGTTTTAAATTTAGAAGAAGTAAAAAAGTTTAATGAATAATTTAGAATAAAGTACTGTAAGTACTAAGAGCACTGTGATTTAGAATAGTTAAAGTACTGCTGTGAGCAAAAGTGTATTTAGACAAATAGAAACATTGGAACCAAAACCAAGAGGCTTTAACTTGGGAGCCTCCCCAGAACATTGGTTAGACCTAATACAGCCTATCCCAAACAAATACACCAAAATACATACAACACTGTTCTCTAAAAAACAAAACAAAACAACTACACTCTATAAAACTCATCAACAGATTTTTACTGTATTTATATTAATATATAGCTTTATTCTTATACTTTCAAAATAGCTAAGTTCATCACTGATAAGAAATACTATTCAGCTCATTTCAGGATTCAACTAAATGTTTTAGAGATTCCAAAGGCATCTGTTCAGTCAGCCCTACAATTCAGTATTTTATTCCTTTTGTGATGGTACTAATACTGTTTGTAGCAATTCAGCATATGCATTTAAAATCCCAGCAAAGCCCTTCAAATTAAATATGTACGGATTTTTCAAAGCCATCTGAAACTAGAGCCATGAACAGAAATATAATTCTGCATCATTTATTAAAAGAAATGAAGTACTTACCCAATGTCTTAGACTCAAAATTGATGAGAAATTTCAAATTAAAATACTTGGTCAAGAGTTTTTCAGAATGATGCATTACAAGCAGGAATAGTTAACTTTTTCCTTACACAGTTCTATTCAAAATCTCAATGTTGAGAGGCTTCATGCAAATTTCTAACAATTGGTTTACTAATGAACCAAGTCTCTTCCACAAAGGAGTCAAAATGGAACACAACACTAGCTGATAAAAGACCAAAAAGCTTAAAATACTTTCTTCTACCCATGACTGGTACAGGCCCTATGACAGTCAGAAGACAGAAAATAAACACTGTATCGTTAATTGTGTTAATAATTCACCCGTCTGCAAATAAGAAGTCAGACTTACTCAGGGTTAGATGAGGTCTGCCATGTTTCTCTAGTAAAGTATTAATTTCTGCTAAAGGGTATTATTTTCAAACAAAGACCCATTCCCTAACCAGTAGGAGCCTATTTTGATGGCTTACAAAGTCAGTCTAAAAAATAATGTTCTGAAATTGTTCTGCTTCCCCAAGACTTGATGTGGCCGCACATTTATAGTCCTTTACACTGACTCACCTTCTCGTATTAAAGCTATTTTATGTAACAGGGCTTTAAGCATGCAGTGCACACTAAATAAGATACAATACCACAAAGAATGACCAATAACCACCGTTGAGTAACCCCAGGCTTTACTGCAAGGAAGAGCAGATGAGTTTGGGGAAACAGACCCAAACACAATCCAAAGTTTCACTGTATGTCCCTCCCCCATTTATGTGAATATTCCATGCAGCAGATGGTAGAAAACCAGAAGTGTTCTAAAACCACAGAGATGACAAAGTGGCTTCTCAGTATCTGATAAATTTAAAAAAAAAATTAAATAGTTTCAGTGTTTTTCCATCATTTGTTTAGGACTGATATCATCCTAACAGGACACACATTGCCAAGAGAAATACAAACATCTTCAGTTTAAGTTTTTGCGTTTTCTTTTAAGAAGTCATCGAAAGTGCTTTCGCCATTTCTAGCCCTTGACTCAACTTCCTGATTTGGCCAGCAGCTGGAAGGATGTTAATCCAAGGGTACAAGAAAGGAAGTGGTAAAACAATATGCTCTGAGCCCTGGGCTCTGCATGTGCACAGAGAGAAGGGATTTGGAACCCGCCACAGACAACTGGATGTGGCAGGTAAATACAACCCATGTTAAATGAGCACAAGAAACATAAGGGACTTTACTACTTAAGAGTTTGTTTTTCAAAAAAAATATACACAGATTCTACCCCAGCTATTCTCCTCATCCAGGTTGAATACCTAAAGCTGAAAGGTTGTTTCTGATCTTCTGTTCAGTTTTCTCCACAGAAGTTAAGGTAACTTTAAAAAGTAAACATACATTTTTCAATTTTTTTAATTTATATACAATTTGATGTACAACATCAATTTGATGTACAACAAATTGTTGCTAGGAAAACTCCAGCACTGTGGGAGGTTGTTGACTTTTCCTATCCTCAAGAAACTGCCACATATGAAAAGAGATTGCTCATGATAAATGTATCATGGACAGCCCATTTAAAATGCTGTAGCACCTATGACAAAGAAGCAAAAAAAGGAGACAACTTTTTTCTCCAAGTACTTGATTTGGTCTGTTTTAGTGTAATTGAGGGCCTGCAACATCTGCCAGCAAAAGAAGTCTCTAATAATGGCAGCTAACTAATCAAGATCTCATTTCAAAATTTTTTTCCAACACAGAGCCCCAAGAGCACAGAATGACAAAATGAAACAAAAATGATATATCATAAAACAGAAGTGATCATTAAAAGTACCAGACTGCATAGTAGGAATAAACAACTGCACTTCCTTCTCACATACACCCCTGCTTAGTTCCCAAGAGCTCAGTGTGAACTAAAACAAATACTTTTGTGTAATGGGAGTGTTTACACACCCGAGGGGACAGAGTCTCTGAATCTAACTGAAATTGAGGTGGGTTTAAGTGAAAGGACCAGAAAGGGGAGGTAGCAGCACTGTCCCTTTCGGCATCAGTGAGAGAACTCAGAAGCAACAGCTGCCTTTATATGTCAGGAACAAAAATCCAAGTGGAGCTGAAGAATGTGCTTTCTTAGTACCAGCAGAAATGCTTCCTTCAGATTCTCAGTACTTTGCAAAATGCAGAACTTTTATCCTAAACCAGAAGAATGCAGGGTTTGGCCCTGACTGCAACATTTTCACTTCATGAATTTCACCTGGGGCTCCAATGTCTGAACTGTGGCAGAACACACTCTTCCCACACAAGGCCCTTGTGTCTGCACAGTCACATGTAACCTACTGAAGCCCTTCTTACAGAACACGTGCTTCACATTTTGGGTGGGTTCTCAGTTAAGATGGATATTGAGGTTTCATACAGCACATCACGGGGTTCACCATTAAGCCCAGGAGAAACTGCTGAAATTCTGAGGCAGGAGAATAAGAAACTCATAAAAGTCTAATTACATTTCCCATAAGTCATCTTACCAAGCAAGCATGAAGAGAGCAGTGCTGCAGCGCTGCACAGCTGACAAGTCATTAATGCACAGAAGCAGCAGTGGAGATTTGAACAGTGGGTGGTTTTCGAAATTAGCTGCCAAGTGGATTTGACAGGTGTAAAGCCCAGCTGCTCCTCCTGCCATCAGAAGGAAAACTCTGAGCAGGAGGTTTGCGGGTAGAATTCTTCTGGCACAGTTTTCCTCATCCTGGACACTGCTGGGATGGAGGACAAGTACCTTGCTGACATCCTTCCCTCACTGCACACACTCACAACAAGTATAGGTCAGGAAAGACCTTTTTTTGAATGTTTGTAACATACAGAGAAAAATATTGTATTTGTGTGTGCATGTGTATACACACACACCCCCCCATAAATACACACCCACACACATACATATGCATATTACAAATCTATACATTTTACATATAAGTCATAATTTATATAAACAGCAACAAATAGAATGTGAGAGATGAGTCTGATGGAGACACACAAAAGACACTGCAGGCATTCAGTCATCTTCCAAAGCCCAAGCCCTGGAAGTTGAACTTCAAACTACTGTGCCGAAATAACCAGCTGCACCCACCAGCCTCTATCCTGCTCACCGTGGCATCTCCAAAGTTGAGCTGATCTTTCTACCATGGAAAAAGTGAAGATGATCTAGACAGTTACAAAGCAATTTGTTTTCTTCAGCACAAGGGACAATTTTATTCTCATAAATGCTACTGAAAAAAAAATTCAAATACTTATGACTTGCCAGTGAAGTTCAGAAGACCCAGCATAACTCTTGGCTTTTATACCCACAGAAGCTGTGCAGCAGGTCAACACTGAAGCTGAAGTGTGAATGCAGTTCAGATATACCCACAAGAACTCCCATCTCATATGCTGGGTTACCAACAGGAGTATAACCACATACCAAACCCATCTAGGTTTCAGCAACAATTATAAAAATCAATATTCAAGTATTTATCCTGCCCTGAGCTCCCTGCAGCTTCAACTGCTCTGCTTCCAGTGCTGAGCTTGAATACGGAAGCTCCAGAAGCTTTATGTCTTTTTTACAGAAACACTCATAAACCAGGCCAGCATTTCAGTGCTATCAGATGCTGAGCAGAGGCACAGTCACCTGGAGCACTGCTCAGCTACAGCTGCAGGATGCTACACAATACCTAGTTTTTTAACTGGCACAATCCTTGGAGAACGAGGAGAGGTGCTTTGCCAGCAGGGAAGAACCTGAAGTACAGAGACATCCAGGATGCTGTGACACACCGAAGCAGCTTTTTCTAGAGGAGCTGCCAAAATGGTAACTCCCAGGTCGGTATGATCAACATGACTTGTGCTTACTAGCATTTTAAAGTCTTGAAAATACTCCACTTTGCTTGGAATTCTGTGACTTTCATAAATTACTTTGACATTAAAAACTATTCTTAGCACAGCACTTAACTACCAAAAATATTTAATTTATTTTATATATGGAAGCATGCTTTTACCAAACTAAATCCTTTCAAATAAGAAAGAGTCTTCAATGCTTTTAAGTTCAAGTTAAACAGGAAAAAAATTGAAAATTAAGCCAGCACCTCAAGATAGAAAACTTTGGAACAAACAATGCAGTAGTGTAAACTGCAGAAAAAGTACCAGGTCAACATAGAAAACAGCATTGCAGTGAGCCTTTCCACCCCATCACTCGTTTCCAGGGTGGGAAGCCACAGGACAACACCCATATTTCACAACAGAACATCTGGGGAGGCAGATTCCAGTTTATTGCTCTTCATTTGGGGCATGTCCTGGGAAGGTAATGGCCTCTCCTTAGAAGGCTGCAGGGAGAGCAGTGACTCCCAGTAAGCAGCAGTTCAAAAAAAGCAAGTGCCAAAGTACACAGGCGGGATGTGGTACTGCCTGCGCTGATGTTCTGTGGGAATATCACAGAAACTGCTCTCCAGCAAAGTAATCTTTGAACCATCTCCAAGTGCTGTTTCTGCATGTTGCTGTCTTTCACAATGCAGCAAAAATCGGGTCATTTATGCTCTGCTGAGTCAGTTACTTAAATTCTCTTCCCCAAGCGTCAAAGTCTTCCAAGAAGCTGACAGCTTCCAAGCATTTTCTCCTCTGTTGTATTTTATATTTACCCCATATTAGCAAGGTATACGAGCAAGAGAATTTTGATGCAAGGAATGGAGAAGCTGAAAAAATCCACTATTACCTTTTGATTGTTTTCCCTGGAAGCTACAGCACTTCCTCCCCTCAAATTTGAAATATCCTCAAAGTTTTGACTTATTTTTAGGACTCAGGAGACCAAAGCCCAAGTCTTCTCTCTGCCTTACTTTCCATACACATAGTAATCCTTTGTGAATTTATTTCTTTTTACTGCTAAGTATTTTGAGTGTCTGCTGAGGATTTAATCACAGTATCTGACAGCATATACCTCTATTTTTCATTGTGCAGAGAGAGAGCAGGCTGCAGTGAAGGGGGAACATTAGCAATATCTACAGAAGCTCCTGGCTTTGACAGGGATCAGTCTGATCCATAGGACCAATATATAAAAGACTAACTTACTAGGAAATGTTAAAATTTAGATCATCCAGACCAGGAAGAAAACAAATCCTTGAGCAACTGAAAAAGTGAAATCCTAGAAACAGGAATAACAAGGGACCTGTTCTACTTTCCATTATCATGCCAAAAATAAAGAATCTGATTTGTCTCAGGCAGCTCTGGAAGCCCTGTAGAAGCTTGTTGTTCAATCTGTGCAGTTTCTTCTTTAATCGTGTCACAAATGCCAATAAACTGGCACTTTATAAGTATTTGCTTTATAATCCAGCACAATCAAGGCAGCTGAAGCAGAATGCAGTCAAGCAGAAGGATTCTGCCACTGACAGCTGGGACAGAGGGCAGGGAGGGAGGAGGGAAAAGGCTACATAAGGTCAGAGGACAAGTCTGATCTTCCACATGTCCACAAACGCTGCTGCTCTTACACTTCCCCCCAAGCACCCTGACACACAGTGAGCACACGAACATATGGGTTCACTCACAGCTCCCCAGAACAAACACACCCACTGCCACCCAGAACAAACCTCATCTCCTTCTTCTGCAAGACAACCCCCTCATTAGCATGATGGTCAGACTGAAGGCCCTCAGTCCCACATATGCCACTGGCCACTGTAAATCAGCTCCAGATTCTCACAATGGAAAAGAGTTAGTCATTGCCAGTGAAGATCCACTCTTTGTCCCTGGTTTTGCTATAAGCCTGGCTAAAGCCCTATATTCTTGCAGAGCCCTGGACAGAGTCCCAGGAAAGACTGTTCTCAAGCCACTGTTTTAACAATGACTTCACTTATTCCAAGAAAGAGAGGACAGGCAAACAGACACATGCTCTTTTTTATACAGGGGTGGGGGGCAGACTGAGTTGCTCCTCCAGCCTCCCTGCCTTAGGAGATATGTTCAGGATCTCCTCACGAAGACGTATGATGTATTTAACTTTTACCTATACATTTCTCAGAAACACACAATGGCAGGAGAACCAGTCCTTGCTGTATGCCAGGCAAATCTGTTGGTTGGACAAGGTGAGTACTATAAGGCTACTGAAGCAATGCCTTCATATTCAAGCAACAGTATGGTTTCTTCTGATTTATTATCTATGGATTCTGATTTATTATCTGTGGATTCACAATGAATTCACAAGCAGCAGTGGTTTGTTTACAGGTGTAACAACAGGGAACACATACTTCACAAAACAAGCCATACCCAGCAGAAGGCAGGAAACACCCAGAGCCATCACCTTCCCAGGTCCCCAGCTCTGCCCTGCCAGCTCAGTGCACCATTCCCCACTCCTGTTTTCAGCACATTATACTGACTCAAGCTGTCTCCTCCTTTGACATTTACCCTGCACAAGACCACCAGTTTCTTCCAAAAGGAAAAGGTCAAAATAAAATAATACTTTTCCTTCTCTGTTCTACAGTCTCTTCCTTTCTTGTTGCTGAAGTTTCTCATGTGCACTCCCATTCAATGCATTCACTTTTCCTTATCTCCAGTTCCAAATCTTTTCTTTCCAACCTCTTGTATTCTCCCAGATCCTTTACCTGAAAGTACAAACTTGCCATAATCTATCCATCTTAAACTCTTTTAATCATTTTTTTTTCCTTTCTAAGGTGGTGAAACATGCTTCTTAAAATGCTTGTGTGAAATGTCTTTCATTTCTATCTGTAAACCTCCAGTAATAAATTTTCATTTCAGCACATCATTCAAGTTTCCAAAACTCTCTTCCCAAACAAAATTATTAAGAAAAAGACTCTCAGTCCACACCTTCCTGTGCCTAAAAGTGAACCGCTATCTATATTTCTACCCTGGTGTCCTCTCCCAGTTATTCTTTCACTTTTCATTCATGTTATTCTGTTATTCTCTAAAATGTCTCTACCAGTTTCTATCCTGTCCTCTCTTTTTCTCCCTCTACACTTTATTTCTAGATATTTTAACGTGCAATTAGAGAGACAGTAATTAAATTCAAACTAACAGCTCACAGAAGCATTCTGTTCTGGCCACATTAAAACCTTGGCTCCAGTTTGTCACCCCGCCCACACACGTACTTCCATCTCCCCTCTTGGCTGCTGCAGGGATACAACCATATCCCTAAGACTTCAGGCTGAATTATATCATAGGCACAATTTTATCGCTGATCTCTAACATCCTAGTGCCCAAGCTATTTCTACATCAGGGAGATTAATTTACTCCCCCTAAAGTACAACTATGCTTTATCCACCTGCAGGTCAAAACATTTTATTCATCACCTCAATTGCTTCAAAATTGTTTCTGAGAAATTAGAAACAAACTTTCCCTCATTTTTGGAGTACTGGTGATTCTCCCCAAGCCCATCACTTTGAGCTCATCACTCTCCTCTTTTTGTATTTTTGTGAGATGCAAACCAGCTTGTTTTCCAACCTGAGAGGATGCTTTCACTTTCAGCACCTTATCTGGGCTACTTTTCTTAATCCCTTGATGTGGAAAGGTATATCACTCACTTCCACTACCTATAATGTTTAAGTTTTCACATTCCATATTCTCATTTTTCCCTATGCTAACCCTTTGGCCTGCACTGAAATCTCTAAATCTCTCCATTACTTAAGGTAAAACATCATGAGAGAAACTGAATGCAGGGGATAATCTACTCCTCTTGTGTTAGTTTCTAGACAAGGAGAAAGAGGCCTTCCTTCTGATTTCCTCCCTTTCTCAGGAGGGAGAGACTGACTAAAGAGCCTAAAATGTTAAAGCACAGTTACACAAGGTCAGTGGATTCTGTGCTTTCAGGACCAGCTACATACACCTCAAGCGTTCAGGCATTTTAAAACAGCAACATTTGTGACCAACTTGCATTCTAGAAGTTTTACCTATAAAGGGGAGATTTCATCCTATCACACAATTGAGTGGTAAAAGCAATCAGTAATTGTGAAGCACACAGACACTAACCAGACTGATAACTGCCCATTGAAAGCCCCATAGCAACTGCAGATCTTGTCTTCTGATCAAGCCTGAATACCATGCAGTAAATGCAGAGTACATGAATCCAAGCAGAACATAAGAACTTGTCATTCACGCCACTAAAAGCAAAGATTCTGGAGAACTACTGCATAAAACATACTTAAATACTGCTTTACTGCATTTACATTAGCATCCAAAATCAAGTGTACCAGAAACTTTTATTATGGTATGATTTCTTTTCAGTATAGTTCACATGCAAGGGGAAGCTTGAGACATTCCTTTTAAAAACTACAGCAAGACTCAACTCTTCCAAAACGTGTGCATTATCACATCCACACTCCGGATTTCACCAAAAGAGTAAAATATTCCTATTGCTGTTTGGCAAATTAATTTTTCACCACTTTTTTTCATGCTTTCCCATTTTTAATAAGTCTTGTTTTGGAAAACAAAGCAAAAAAAAAACACCCCACAACCAAAGAACACCACACAAACCTTTGGGGAGATCATCCACTCCACCACAGTGTTCAGATAGTCTGGCAGCAAAATCCTGAGGTTCCCTGGCAGTTTGAGCACCGGTGGTGTTCCCAGGGCATGGTGTGCTCAGAGGAGCAACTGATACAGAACAGAACCTTGGGAGGGCTCTGTGGAAGGCATCTGCTCTAACTTGAGTTAATATCCTGTATCTGCACTTTACTGGAAAGGATGACTAGAGGGTTTGACTCAGAAAACAATTGCTAGAACATCTGCAGGCAGTCCAAGTACAAATGCTGAGAACTTGTCAACTTTAACATCTGGAAACTGTGACCCAACAAGCTATTTGAGCCTCACACTTCAGTCTGTAATTTCAGGTTTTTAATGGCAAAAGGAAGGGAGATCTCTTGCAAATCCTCCTTTTCACGCCTATCAGCTGCCTCAAGAATGTAAACACTAAAAAAGAATAAAAGAATAAGATGGAAGAAAAAAAAGTTTCTGCCTTCTGCTGGACCAGCACAAGTTTGATAAAAGTGTCTACTGGGAGAAAGGTTTGACTAAAACACTTCCACACATTAGCAAGTTACAACAAATTAACTTATAACTTGAGGACAGGATCAGCAGCCAGACTAGAAGTACACCCCTCCTAAACCCAAGAAGGATCTCTATCCTAGAGGGTGAGATTAAAAGCATGCAAAAGAGCAGAGTACTTAGATACCAAGTTTTAAGTTCCTAACAGGTTTTAAAATACCCATCTCAATCAAGTAGAGATGGGTGGCTTCAAAGAGCAAATGACATGACTCTCTGAAAACCAAAAATTCTTGCTCAAGGATATACTAACATGAAACAGAAAACCTGCCTGTACAAGCAAATGTATGGATCAGCCTGTACATCCAGAAAGTTGAGTTTGCTTTGCTTCAGTCCGTTAGCACAGACAGACAAGCTGAGTCATGCAGGAATATTCCCTGAGGAGGAAGTAAATCCATCCTAAATCTATGGCTTTCTAGAGCAGACAGCTTCATGACCTTCAGCATGACTGTTCCAACCACAGCTCAAGAAAAATAACCACGTGACAGCACTTCCAGAAGTCCATACAGTGCTCAGAGACAAGAATATGAAGGGTACTGAAAGGAAACACAGACACAGCAAAAGCTGGAAGGAAAAAAATACCATCTAAAAATATAATCTAAATTCATTAGACTACAAGTTTCTAAAAACCCAAGGCTGAAGTCACACATATGAGGCTTAATATCAAATATATCTAAGACTGCCCTTCACCATTTTGACAAATTTGTCAGAGCCCCCTTTCCCCAACCAGTCTGTGAGAAATCTTCCCCAACTCTGTACATAGAAAATGATCCAATATAGTAGGTTCCTGAAATCTCAGATCTGTTTGGCTCTTCTGATGGCTTTGACAGCACTACTAGTTTCTTTGGAGAAAAATGGAATACATGTTTATTGCTTCTCAGATTATCTCATCAGATCCTGAGTATTCATCAGGTCTGTCCCAAGGCATGCCACAAATGCACACAAACCTCCCAGCAGTTATCTCACAGCTTTAATGCTTGGGCAGCAATCCAGCAAGAAGGAGAGTCACAAGCACCACCTCATAAAACAGGCAAACAATTACCACTTACTTTATTAATCTTCTCTCATCTTTCTGAACTCTGGCCTGAATTTCAGATACCCTCAGCTCCCACAAAGAAGGTACAAGCTTAAGGGTTTATTTTTCACCTTGGTTTCAATCCTGCCCAGAGCAGTAAGATGTGTTACTGATAAGTTTATATTTGTAAGATGCTTTGACTATATAAAGTGACATTAATTCTGTCATGTCATTCAGAGGCCAGTTTTGCAGTGCTCTAAGTTGATTCGAAAAGCAAAATGAACGACTATTATCACATCACCCCTCCAACATGAACACGCTTTACTAGTATTTCCTTTTTCTTACCCACCTCCCACTCCACGCTCACCACTTTCCACCACCACTTGAGTAACCTAGACAGCTTCCTAAGGACAGAATCAAAAATATTAGAACAGTTTAGTAAGTGCAATTGCTCAAGTATCTTACCAATGCAGGCCATTGAATTTGTTTGATCTTTGATCCCTGAGTCTGGCTTGGGTCCTTTCTTTTCGCCCAGACCAGCTGGTACTCCACCAAGAAGGTTGCAAAATCTTCATAAACTTTAACCCACTCTCGTTTTTCCCATTCAAGGTCATCAAATTCCACATATACCTGGGGAAATTTAAGAAAGGAAAGGACATATGTTATTGCATATACACAGTATATGTGCCTCTACATGCACTTTTGAAAGCATATTTAATACAAGAGTCTTTTATTATGCATTTTAATGTTATGGTATTGAAATTATATAATCAGTACCTGCACCACAGAAGACTTTTTCCATGGCAGTGCATTTGTGCTAAAGAGAGGAGAGTTACATTTGCTAAAACACTACCATTGACATGGGGTGTCTCATCCCATTAATAAAAAGTATTACATTAGGTATTTACAAGCACCATTGAGGTAATACATACAGCTATTTTCACATCAGGAGGTTTTAAGAATAATTCTCATTCTCAGTTCAAATACCTGTCACGTAATAAAAGCCAACCAAAGAAATGGTTTTAAGGGGGTGGAAAAAACAAAGCCATTTGGAACAGCACCAGAAAGGACATCCTGAGCCTGCAAACCCTGCTGACAAGCACACCCAATACAGCACCCACAGAGGTAGCCTCAGTTTCCTGCCATTGCTGTCCTGGAATCCCACTCAAAAACAAACAAATAAATAAACAAACAAAAACAAAACAAAAAAACAACCCACACAAAACCAATTGAACAAAACACCAAAACCACTTTTTGTTTTCAGCCAAATCAATTTGGACCCAGTTTGCAATTATCTGATCTTATGGCTACCCCTGTCCCTCCCCAGCACATTCCTAAAGAACAAACATACCTCCTGCCCTCAGCTGCAATCGAGTTAAATCCACCAAACCTTTTGTCTCCCCTTGTGAAGGAAAGAGGGAAATCAGAGCTATCCAAAACCTACATACCCTACCAAACACAACTATTCTAAAACAATGACATTTCAAATTTGAGAAAAATCAGTAAGTTGTTCTGTTCTCCGAATTATGAGAATTTTCCTAAGAAAGATCAGCTGGTAATATACAAAAAAGTCACTGCTTGTCAATGAGGACCTGGAGAAGAAGGGAAGATGCTTTCCTACCTTCCTGAATTTCAGCTCTCTTCCACACACAAGAGAACTTCTCAAAGTGGAGTTTCTTCCTCTATCAGCTTCTGAGAACTTAAAATCACTGTCACAGAAACATTCTTCTCCTTTAACTCTGGTTAATTTTAGGCCTGCAGCATATTTCCTCGTCTAGACTTTGTGTCTCACCCTTCCCAAACTTGTACTACATAGTGCTCCTTCTCATCTTGTCCTTCTCTCTTCTGAGTACACAACTTAAATTTGCACCAAGCACTTCTTACTCTTGTATCAAAATTTATCATCCCAGTTTTCCCCCCCCCAGACACTTTTAACCCATATTACATCCATTCCATTCCTACACACCTTTTGCCTTTCCTCTTTAAAGCACCAGATCATGATAACTTATATCTTATTATATACATATTTTATAAATATAAATCATATATATATATATATAATATCTTATATACAACCCAGATCACAGGGTCAAGGCAGACCAGTTCAGCTGTCTGCAAAAGGTACTGTTCCTCCTTCATTTCCCATGGGCAGAGCCTTCCTTCTGGAATCACCACCTCAACACCTGCAATTTGTGCCACTTGTCTGCTGCCTCTCCTCCCACATTTCAATTACCCTGGCTGATCAGTCATCTCTGCATCACCCTGGTAATCAACACAACTACTCTTTTACCTTTTCCCTTTGCCCATTTCACTCACTGAAACTATCAGGAAACTACAGCTAGTCTTTGTGGTGGTGTCAGAATCCTCCCCATAGTAAGAGTCTGCATAAAAGATTATCCTCTCACTTCAACTATCACCCGTTATCCTAATGAAAGCAAGTGGAAAACAGCAGCAAAAACTCAAAACTAAAAATTGGAAGTTGACCCCTTTCACTAAAAAGCACTTTTTTAATAACTTAATTTCTATAAATTAATTTTAAAGTATGTAATAAAGTTGCAGAATAATAATTTCTTAATGAAAACAAAGTTAACAGCAAACAGAGTAGTGCTTTAAAGCACTGGCAGGAAACCACATCATATCTCAAATCATCTTTAGCAGCAGTTTCTTGTTTTTGCAGCTACTTTGAACCCTTCTGGAGATACATTCATTTCTAAATGTTGTCATTCGATCAATTGTAAGACAACCTTCAGTGACTGTACAGTTGAAAATCATTCTCTAAAGTCACCTTCCTCATGGCCTCTCCTCCTGAAAATTCCACTTGATTTTTCAGGGCTGGTCAAATAATTTCATTTTAGTATCTGGAAAGACACTTCCCTTGGGTAATCCATAACAAGGTGTAAGAGGTTAAGCACCAGACCTCACACCAGCAGAGGACTTAATAAAAAATAGGAGGCATGGGGACTGGAGTGAATAAATATTTTTGAAAAACACAGATAAGTCTAAGGCAGAGCTGGCAGTTCAGAAACAGCCACACTAAAACACACTGTATCTCCTGGGCACTGGCCAAAACCCGTGGATAACTGTGACACAATCTAGTGTTTGTGTGCAAGTTCTGCACCCCAAACAAACCCAAATCTGGTGCAGCGGTGCTGGGAGTTCCAGCCCTGCTCTCCGCAGAGTCTCCTGGCACCGGGTAATTGGATCTTCAAAGGAGTCATTCCAAGGAAAGTGGAGAATGGAGCGTGGCATGGAGCCAGTCTGCCAATGCCCAGGGCACCATATTCCACCTCTGGGATGATACACACACAGCCTTACTTGGGAATTACTCCTGCCAGCTTCCACCACCCTCAGGTCTCCAAGCCAAGACTATTAACTATCTGCTGCCTTTCCAAAGTTCATTTGGGAAAGGCAGAGGCAGCACAGGCAAATGCAGAGCCCAATCATTACCCATTCTCTGTTTTGTTAGGAAAATAATTTTTCCAAACCGTAAAACCTCTGAAGAACACAGGCTTCCCCTTTCCCTACCACACGGAGACCAGCAGGATCCTGGGCAGCACAATTTATGAAAGGGAGTAAAAAGGGGAGAGGATGAGGAAAGGAAGCGATCCAGCAACCTATGCCAACAAAACAAAATGTGGAGCCAAAGTTAGATCCTCTAAGGAGTGCAAAGGCTGAAAATACCTAATCTTTTTTGCTTCACTGACAGAACTCTGTACAGCAAGAAACTCTACAATATTTACCTCCCTAAGAATGAATGTTGATTTTGATATTTTTCAGCCAAATTTTGCTTCCTTGCCTTGTCAGCTGTTTGTGAATAGATATTATATGTCTGTGTTCCCAGAGTGGCTGAAGTACTCTCACCACGTATGCATCCACTTGCATAAAAAGGAGAAATTCCCACTGGGATGATATTATATTTATAATTGGCATCAATGTGCTAATTTTGTAACTCACTGTTATTTTCCAACAGGAAGCAGCATAAGCTTTTAGCATGCTTTTCCAAGTAAAGCAAGACAACAAATTTATTTCCAATGGAGTCAGCCAAACAATTGCAACAAAATATTGCTGTTTCAAAGCCCAAACACAACAACCATGGTGAAATTCTCTACATGCAGCACTGTGATCCAGAGTCTTCCAGTCACTTCTGCTCCAAATAAATAAGGCTGACCAAACAAATTCTGAAACACCTTAAAACTGTCAGGAAACCAATGCTGACTTCCAGCAAATTTGGCTTAAAATGCTCAAAAGCACAGTCCATGCATCTGGCCCTTTCTTAAAATGGTGAAATAGCAACCAAAGACAGCAAGAGGGATTTTTGTTTAATAATATTGCTCCTTGCTACCAAAATTTCCTCAGTCTTTCACACTGGCATTTCACAGTCGTTCTACATTAAAAAAAAATTCACTAAAAATAATTTTAAAATGCACTGGCATTGCCCATAGAGCCTAAAAGCACAAGAAAAAGCTGAAATAATGCCAATAGATTGGTCTTAAACTATCAAATGTTTTATGATTAAAAGATGGGGTTTATTGCCTTCACATATAAAAATAGCCACTGTAAATCAGACATGTTCATTCACTTAAGGCTTGTAGTCAAGAAAGTATTTAACTTTGACAGAGAAATACTAAATGTACAGTGTATTTTTTATCAGGGGTGAGTAGACTCTCACAATGCCAGAGTAAGTCTTTAGAAGACCTGAAAACGCTCTTGACAAAACTGCCATTCCACCATTTAAGGAACATAATAGCTTGTCTCTGAAATGCAAGGGCCCTGCCTCTGACTCTCAAGTACTAGGAAAAAAAGGCTGCAGAATCAGATATATGTTTTACAGGAAAGAACACTGGAAGCTCCTTAAAAGATGGGACAAATTAGTACCGTGGGTTATTTTATGCTACTTCAGCACTTGAAGCAAAACATGAAATTGTTTGGTGAAATGTTCAAATCTGCACATCTATTCTGATTCCTTGGGCAAAGTAACAGAAGTTTAATGATGGAAAATCTAATTTTCCATCTAATGGGAAGAGAAAGTTCTGCTACTTTCAGATGAGCTGTTGAATTCAACTCCTTTACAACTCCTCAAAGACTAAATCCCGTTTGACATACCCTACCACCATGAAACTTCACGCTAAATCTGAAAACCTAAGTTCTCTGTTTATTCAAAAGAAAATGAAATGGTTGTAGTATCCCAGAAGAAGTCCTCAGTTCTAACCTGGAAAGTTGAACTGTACAAAAAGGGGGACTAGATCATTATCTGCAGGGTATTAAGTCTCTGCTGCTTCAGGATTCACAACTGCTTGGAAACCTCCTCATTTCTGCAGCACAAAATGGTTCTGGGCCTGTCCAGCAGGAAAGGACCAACACTCAGTTCTTCTAAACCACTGGAAGACCCCACCTAACAGCACCCAGCTACAGCTCCTCTGAGATGCAGAGACAGTTCCTCCAAAGTCATTGTTCTCATTACTGAGGGAGGGAGGAATAAAACACGCAGCCTCGGGATCATCTGCTCCATATATAGAGACGAGCTTGTGTCCTTGCTGGGCACACAGTGACAGACACACTCCAAAAGGCCACACTTTTACTGCCAACACTGCTCAACACACTTGGTGCAAGGTAGAATAAGGAAGACAACCTGAATAAACCAGGTACACACTCGCTGGCAAACACAACAGACACATGCCGTGTGCAGGACGGAACAGCACCAGATGTAGTCAGTACATGCTCCAATAAACATGGATTTTCCAGATAGCTTCCCTATATCAAGCTTTAAAACATAAAAATCCTACAGAGAGGCCTTGAAACAAAACCAGTTATTTATTTCCAGCAAACAGTAGTCTCAAGATATATTATGGCATAATAAACATAGAAAGAATCCACATGTACAGTTCATGGCTCATTTACAAGCCCTAATTCTGCAGTCCCTGAAATGCATGCTTGAACACTGACAATGAAGCAGCTTTGGCAGAAAAAATATTCAGCAAAAAATGGTTGCAAAGCTAAAGAAAAATACCAGTACTATTGCAACAGCCTGCTGCAGTCTGTAGCTTGAATTGCTAAGCAACCAGCACATCATGTAGAGCACAAAGTAGAGGTTGCAGGGAAGACGGAATAAAAAAAGCCTCCTTGGATGCCCCAATATCATCCTCATGAACAAAGAAAAACAAAAAGTATGAACTATTCAATCAAAGCAACAATTAATTAAAATATACACTTTAGACAAAAACTTTCTGGTCCTTGGTGCTTAAAAAATCTTTTAATTCTCTTCACCATCATAGCGTGTAGGAAACTTTCAGTATATCTAAATTTCTTAATGTTCATTTCTAAGAGCAATTGCTAAGAAGCAAACATACTATAGAAAGCCTACACATTCAATTTAAAAACAGGGGGACTTTTGTTTTTGAATCAGACATGATTTTATATGAGGTGAACTAAAAGCCAATTAAACAACTTTAACACTTTGGCAAGTTAAAAGCAGTTCATATGTGAATATACACAAAATTTTTAATGTCACACAAAAAAGACCAACATCTGTCATTGAGTAAGGTTTCATTATAGCTAAGTTTCAACTTTAAAAAATTTAAAAATGTAATACACTTATTTTCAATTTAAAATATTTCCAATTTTAATATGTTCAATTTAAAAATATATACTGTTTTAAAGCGCATATCTCTCACTTGAAGATTTTACTAAAAACAACTAAAAAATAGCTGTCAGACTATACAAAATACTAATTATTAATTGTTAATTATTAACGGCTTTCAGTCAGTTTTCAGTGTAATGGCTCATTAATAAGACAAAGTTTGGCTGGTTGTCAAACACAAAGCACTACAGGAGGCCAAATTAAAGTGCCTGGGGAAAGGAAGAGGTCACTTCCTATCAGAATTCATGATTTGCTCTTGTTCCTCACCCCCAAAATCTGAGTTAGCCAGAAACAGAAATTTACCTTTTAGAGGCAGGAAACTTAAACAAACCACGTGGCCGCAGCCTCAGCTCCCAAGGTATGGCTGCAAAGCCACTCGTGGGCAGACAGGACACTTCAGTCCTCCTGAGAAAGGCTCGACACACAGAGCTGGAGCTTAAGGAGATGAGCAGGACCTGAGCAGAGAGCTGCGGGTACTTGAGTTTCTGTGATGTTTCACTCCAGTTGGATGGCCCAAACCCCAACCACGGCTAAAGGGATCAGTGGAAGCGCTAAGAGCACAGGGCTCTCCCTGTTCCTACCATGACAATCCCATCAGACAGCACAGCCATCTTTCCAGGGTTCAAAGGACTGCCCCCTAGACTAGACCTGAACCTACAAGTATTTATCAACACCTATCCAGACAGAGGTTTGGCCTGGTTTATATGCTGGTAGGAAAAGTGATGTCCTCCCAAACCTGCAGTGCAGACCCCGACTCTGTACTTTGGAATAGCAAATCTGTCTTTGAGGGGAAACAAAACACAAGACCATGCAAGAAAAGTGAGGTTTGGAGATGAACTTTTGATACCTGTACTTTGAAATCAAGACTACAAAGAAAGACCAAGTGCCCCTCAGCTGCTGTGCATGTCCATCCACATCGTTCCAAGCCAAACAAACCAGGAGGGGGGTCACAAACAATTACCTTTTGGTCAGATAAAGCCAGGCACACCAAAAAGACACCAGCAAACCTTGAGCACAGTGACAGAACACCTGAGTAAGCTGGACAGCAGATTTTGTTTGTGCCAAAGACATTTTCCCAAGGCCTAGCTCATACCAACAGCAGAAATTCCATCAGGCAACTGCACACAGTTCACTGCTTTCTTTGGTCATCTTACAGGAATTAAGAGAACTATGCAGGAATATTCCAAGGGTAATCAGGAAACCAAGAGAAACATTCATCTACCAAAACCAGACAGTATGTTAGAATTTTTATAAATTATTGTCAACTACAAAATGGTAATTTTCTGTGCTCTTATAAGAAAGATTGTTAACCTTCAGCAACAAGCCAATCAAACAAATCTCAGTAAGTAAATGAAAAAATAGTAGTAGTAGTAGTAGTAATAATAATAATAATAAACTTCAGGAAGAAGACAAAGCTTTAGTGAAATATTTGTTTACTTCACTGGTTATCTGCTAAAGTCTTTAGAAATATTTTCCAGATGTTTCTTCCTTTGATAGAGGACTACAATGTCTGAGTAGGAAAGTTAGGAGCACTGTATCATTAACTTCAAGGCTTTCTCTCTCATCAGAGAAGAACATGTTATGGTTTAACAGTAACTTGCTGCCCAATTTCCTGCACTTGGCTTGGTATCTATAACCATTCTCTGCAAACTCTTTCTCCCAGTCCCGCCGAAACCCCCCTCTAAACAGTATAACAAACAGTTTCTAAGTTCTTCCTAGCTTAGATACAGAGGTATTTCCCTTTTGTTGTTGTGTTCAATTCTTATTTTCTGGAAATCTTAATTCTTGAAGTCTTTTCCTTCAGTGCTGTGGTTGTATTCAGTGCCATCTCACAAGCTGATTACGGTTTTGCTGTTAAAGTGTCAACTTGTTATCATTCCAGCCTCGGAGTTTCAATCTCTTCAAGTCATCTTTCAAAACTACACCTCTATTTCCTTCACATTGTTGACACTTCTTCACACTGGAAAGTCATCCAAGAAGCTCCCATATAATCTTTCTGATGCAGCTAAAACCTTGAAGACTCCTGCTAACAAAGTCTACTTCTTTCCTACGGATTAAGTGCAGCATTAGAGGAGTAGAATCTGTACTCACAGTCTGAGGCATCAAAGAATAAACATTTCTAAGGTCTTTATGATCTTCCTTTATTTTTCCATTTGATACCAGACTGCAAGGCTAGACTTTACAGAGAAGAACTGGGTCACTGCAGTTCATAGTTCACCAGGGCATAAACGTCCACAAACTGAGATCAAAGATCATTCACCTCTGAACTGCGGTGTCTCCAGTTTTACCAAGAGGCCCGAGGAGATTAAGAGCAGGGGGGGTGGCCCACGGGAGCAAAACATGACACCAGGAAGCATCCTGCTGAAGTTAAGCAACATTTTGGGAGCGGGAGAGAAATGTAACCATGACTTCCTGGGTTTTCAGACTGTCTAAATCCACATCCTCAATCTCCTCTTTGCCATAATGGCCACACCTGAGTCACAGGTATCTGAGGTTTCTGAGCAAAAACATTACAACTCTATAAAAAAACCCCACAAACTGTAAAGAAATAGAGGCACTGTAAGTAATTTAGTCAATCATCTGTTCCATTTCACAGATTTAAGGAGATGTTTTACATAAGAATGAAGACCTTAGCAATGTGCACAGAGTCTAGCCCCAACTTAACACAGTCTTGCCTTTGGTCAATGTATTTCAGAAGTCTTCTAACAGTCATTTGCTTGTGTTTGGGTTTTTTATTAAAAATAAAATAAAACCACGAACAAAACACTCCAATTTTAGTCAGTGATACTGAGCTGGGAGGTTCTGCTCTCAGAGTCCGTGCTTGAGTACCCATAACCAGAACAAAAACATAATCACTTCAACTCAGCACTGCCTGCTTTGAGCACAAATTCCTCGGAGGCTGCGATTATGTTTACATGACACCGAATGTCCTGGAGATCGACTGTGGGTGGGTTCTCAGGTGCCACTGAGGTGCTGGAACACAAATCAGGCTGGATCACAGACACACAGACAAGCAGTTCCCCTGGACAGCTGCCCAGCTCTGTTGTTGCAGCTGCTGAAGCCACAGCACAGGAGAATTGCTTCAAATAAACACAGTTACTGAGGCGGAAAAGCTTCAGGAATATAGGGGTGGAAAGCACTTAAGGCTACAGAAATTAGACACGTTACCTACACGAAAACTCTCTCTTGTGTTGGCATACTGCTGTTTTACAGAAGACACTTTTGCTTTCTCATCTAACATTGCTTTTCGTCCCGCTACAAAATTTCTCAAGTATGTGAGGTCATTTAACCTTTTATATCCTAAGTATTACCTAACTCATAACTACAGAGAAATGTCTGACTTTTACTTAATTGCACGGTTTTTTAAATAAAAGCTTACAGCTTAGCTTTTTTAAATAAAAAGTTGTCCTAGAAGCCTCCAATGTACTACAATTCACACCAAAAAAAAGTGAAGAAAAAGCAGTATTATGCATTTTCTGCTCTCCTAGTAATTTCTTGCAAAGATCTTTTTAAGGAAGAACAATGGATCCATTGATAAGACAAACAGAACAGATCCAACAGATAACACAGTCAAACCCTTAATGCTTATGCCCAGAAGTAAAGACCTAAGAACAAAACATTGGCAGTGAGTATACATCAAAAGCTGCCTAATGAACCAAATTAATAACTGTAATTACAGCATTAGCCATCTCTGGGTAACTCAGAAGTGAAACACTCAGACATTCCCTGTCACAACAGCAAGGGTAATATTTTTGAATAAATGGCATTTTAAAGATGATTATGATGATAAATTAAAAGAAAGTTTGATTATGCACAGTGATTTTACAGACTAACTATAAGGGCTGTGACTGGGATTAAAAATAAAATAAAGGTCTCCCTGCACTTCAAAATGCATTCTGCAGAGAAGAGAATAAAAAAGCATTAATTCAGAACTGTACATCATTTTCTCACCATCTGTGCAAGTTTCTGGAACAAAACAAGGTTTGCTGTATGTCCAGGGCAGCTTTTAATGCTAGAAATTATATGCTGGATATGATAAATATAGATACTGCACTGACTCTGATATTTATAAAAGTTTATTGAATTGAACAATTAAAATGTGAAATCTGAAACACAAATCTGAGGGCCGGTACTCTTCCCCTCCTCTTTTCTCCTCTTCATTTCCCCACTATCGTCTTGTTGATTTAAAATTAAGATACAGTTTTTTGTTTCCCCTAATTCAAGCATTGCTATACACAACAAATGCAGAACAGCTTCCTCCAGATTTTTAGCACTGATCAGCATTTGCAATTTTATTTTCCAAGGAGTTCCTTGAATTCCTATAAGCACACTTAGATGCTAATCAGAAACTTAAAAAAAAATATATATAAATGTAAGAAAGACATTTTTTTTGTAACAAATGCTAACACACCTCACCTACTCCAGGTTCACCGAATCAGGAAACATCTTGAAAACAAACCAGAAAAACCTCCACAAACTGCAATAGATTGTGCACCTACAGTTAAACTTAGAGACTACAGACAGGACTTTTGGGAAAAAGTCAAATAATTAAGTAGGGTCTTCATGACCTCCAGAGGTAACTTGGGCAACCACAGCCTTCCCGGAGAGAACTTGCATTTGACAGTTCTCCTGTATTATGACAAATCAGTGCAAGTGGAGACACAGCCTACTCACGTCATATTTGTTCCCATTCCCCCAGGGAACGAGCAATGAAATTACTGTTCAAGTTAAGGGACACAAGTGTTCCCCCTTCAGGAATAGGGACACTCTGTAAAATGATATTTTTGACTAGAATCATCAGCTGCAGAGCCATGAGTGGTATAAGGGAACCCAAGTTCTCACTGATAAAGAAGTGAATCCGTTTTCAAACTGTTATCAGGGAGTGACAACTGAGGTTTCCATCTTGCTTTACCAAATGCCTTCTGCTGTATGCACTCCTGAAAATCTGGAGGTTCTAACAATCAGTTTCCTTGTGAATTGTATGCATAATAAACCTTGTGCTGCAGTGAACTTACTGTGCCTAAGAAAGGAACAACTGCTCGTGTGAAAAACTCCACTTAGCATTTAAGACAAAAATGGAGGATGGAGAGGGCTGTCTCCTACTGTCAACAAACATTAATAGTGCAGTGAATTAAAGGAATATGCAATAAATACCTTTGAAAGTAGCATTCTTTATTGGCTTTCTCACAACTTTTGATTCATTTATGGCACTGTGATACGATCAACTCACATACTGTAATGTATTAAGAGTTTCAAACACAGACAAGACCTGCAATCATGCAACTGCAGCATACTGTGAATAGATAATAGCTGCCAACATTTCAGACAAATACATATACCAGTACTTTTATTCAATCAGTGTATGAAAATGAACTGCGTGGAGAGGGGTGAGGGGGCAAAAAGCCACGTTTTTCTCCCATGGATTTCACCTCCCACGAAACCGGTAAGATCGAGATACTTTATTCCCCAGTCACTGCAGGGGGAAAAAAAACGAAAACAAACCAGGAAGGATGGAATTCCACAGCTAAAACCTATTTCCTCAAGCCTCTCTCAGGATGGGAAGATCACCACTGATGAACAAGACAAACATTTCACCCACTCAGGGAATCAGTTAAGTTTCTCCCATCTCCCACTACCTCATGTTTACAGCAGGAAATGAAGGCTGAATAAACAAGATGCAGAAGTAACATTAAAAGTGTTACATACAGGCAAGGACAGCTTTGCTAGTTTTGCTCATAAGAAGAAATCAGAATACTCCTTATATCCAAATAAAACTTAAGATGATTTGGCACACAGATTATTAGATACCAAAATGAGCTGCCAAGGAATTTTGGCACAAATTCATGGGAATTGTAAAAATAAAGAAACATACCTGACAAAGTTCCACAGCACTGGAAAAATTAAGTGTTCTTGAGCACTGAGAGCAAAGGGCAAAGATTTCCGGGCTTTCTAATGTGTGTGGCTTCTCTTACCATCACATCCCTTCCTTTCTAATGCTGATGCTTAAAAAAAGAAACCCAACATGTTTTCACAGGACACATTTTGCCCAAGAGTCCACAATGGCAGGACTGGTTGTTAAGAATAACCCTTGCTCTCAGTACAGGCTGTTTTCTTACTTGTTTTCTGCACCCAAGACGCTAATAAGAAAAAAATTAAAAGCCCCTCCCAATCAAAATAAAATCACACACACATATGCAGGATGCCAAGACAAGATCAATCCTTCTGCAATTGATTTGTAAATTTAGAACCAGAAATGGGCAATTTAGTAATTGTATCTTTTTCATATTAAACATCTAATCCTTTAAATGATTACTCTTCCCACATGCAACACACTGAAAAACAATTGCAGAGCTCTGAGGAAAGCCAGCACCTGCAGGAAAGGGTTTAATCTGGCAACTGCTGGTGTTGTTGAGTTATTCATCACATAAATCTCTTATTAAGTCCCACCTCTTTCCTGTAGTTCCAACCGTTGGAGTTTGAGAAAACAGACCTCGTTTCATGCTAAACTCCCACCACTAAGCAGCTGAATCTCCTACATTACTTAGGATACTGTTCGTGAGAGCAGACTTCACATGGAGTCATGCAACATCCTGTTCCAAGCCAAATGCTCCAGATGGGATATGTTTCACTGCTGCCTCCCCCTCCCCAGCCCATTTAAGCTTGTTCTTTTTTCTTTGAAAGCATTTATCCCAAACTGATGCTGTAACAGCATTAAAACTGATCTTTTAAGAAAAATACAGACAAACCCAAAACTTACTTAAAATCCAAAAGTCTTTACTACAGAAGGAAAAAAATCCACACCACTTAAATTATCAAAATATTTGCATTAGCTAACCGATTAGCAAAACTATGCATATAAGAAAACAAATTACTTGATGCAGCTCTACACTGCGGGAGAATCTGCCTTGTTTCAGGGAGTTTACTAATCATTTAAAAGCTTAACATTGTCACGCACATTACTAATCTAATGGAAGTTCTCATCGACATAACAAGGGGAAAACTGTCTAGTCTGCTGATCACTCTGAATGCTGGCAATTTCTCAAACATCTGCTAAAGGTCAGATTTCCACTGCATGGAACCAATCAATGAGGCTACACAACACTCCCAGCGCCATTGGAAGTGCCAAACAAAGACCACTGTTTTACATAAGCAAAGAAACTCAGCCTGAAATCCTCCAAAACACTACCAGCCAAGTCCTCCTCCCGTCCCCACACAGCACTCCCCTACCTGGCAGTGGCTGTAAAGATTTATTCTAGTGTTGCTTTTTTAGAGCAGACACCGAGTTACTTGATGCTAGAGAATTTTTCCACGTTGTTAAATAGTGGGCAGCTGATACCACATACAGAGAAACACTAATAGAGGAAAAAAACGAATGTATATCCAAACAAAAGGGGGTTTTGTTTAAATGTTAATCACCATAAAAACAAAGTTTCAGAAAACTGAGTATTGACATATTTGGTGCCTTTGTTTCAAACTCGGTGACTTCAACAAAACCCCACCCCTACTGAGTTCTAAAAAACAGATCTTAGAGTTGAAAAACAGCCTGAAATGATAAAATTCTGCCCTAAAATCCTTACTAAGCAACCTCAGAAATATAATCCCAATATCCTAACAGATTAGGGAATTGTTGGCTCCTGCTAAAATCAACATGCTCTATATTTCAACAGCTTATCACATGTCATAAAACCAGCTCTTTAGCAAGAGTCCACACAGAGGGAATAAATGATCAATTCCAATGCTGCTGAAAAGCTGAGCTTGTTCTATTTTTACACATAAAACGTTATTTTATATAATCTGGCACTGATTTACAAGAGGAGCCTCTTGCACACAGATGAGAAGGGCGAATAACAAAGCAATCTGATGGAATTCAGGAATTATTTTATGTTAATTGTTTGTCACTAAGTGAACAACTTCAAACTGCGATTTTTAGGCTTATTTTATAAAGTGAGCCCCTCAGCGCTCTCAGGTTGCTCCAGACTCCCAGCCCTCCTTGCCACAGCTGGGACAGAGCAACCCAACGGCCTCTCAACTCCTCCTACAGAGGAGCTGCTCTCTTGGCAAATCCCAGCACAAGTGTCGTGCCAGGAGTCGGTGCTACCTGTGGGTCAGAGGTGTGATCCCATGGGACACGACACTGACAGGGTGGGCAGGGGACAAGGGATCGGCACTCCCCCAGCACCACCTGAGTCACTGCAAAGGGCTGTCTCCTGACAGAAGTACAGGCTGCTCCTACCGGTACCCACTATAAGTTTTAATGACGTGATAACAATTGGCATTATCCAAGGCACAAAAATGAAATTACTAAAACTGAATTCAGATACATCTCTCAAAAAAAAAAGATTCTTTGTTGGTTGGATTGGGGTTTTTTTTCATTACTTTGTTAAAGCTGAACAGCAATGGGACTATGGGATGTTTCACGGAGACAGTTATTTCCCTGTACTAGTTCCACTGATTCTTTGAAAAATGCCTTCAGCTCCTTTGAGGAACCTTTTCTCCTGAATGCTTTTTGTCTCATCTAGCTGTCAAGTGTCCAGGCTGATCCCATTTTTGTGGGATACTTAGGGGTAGAGTTTTATCACACCTCAAAAAACAGAAGGCAGCCCCAGAAAGGCCAATCAGTATTCAGCTGTCTCCTAACCTTCAACCATCTACCCAACTCTCCCCTCGAGGGAAGCCAAGAAAATGAACAAACATCTGCATGAGATGCTTCAGGGAAGAGCACCACGGCGAATTAAAGTTTGTCGTGCTCCTTTCAGCAGGTCTGTACAAGTTGCCATTACAAAGGGGTTTCTGCAAATCATGTTCAGAAGCAGCATTACTGCCTATAAGGGAATAAGTAGCAACACATTCAAGCAGCAGTTCAGTGGAAGGACCACAGATCAATGACAGCTTGCAGAATTTGGGTGCTTTTATATGCAAACATTACCAGTTGCATTAACATACTTGAGTACAGACTTTATTTAAACAGATACTGCAGCAGCCTGGTCAGGTGGGAATACAGAATATATACATGTATGAACCCAAATTACTTACATTAGTTCACATCTCCACACGTGAGTGGGAGGGTATTGTCTGGCAATCCTCTTACTTACACTTTAACAAAAGGCAGGACAAAGGAATGCTCAACTCTCACTACTGACATGGAAATGTGTTATAAACAGTCAGCGGGACTTACTTTTGGGGAAGATAACAAACAAGGTTGATTTCTCCAGGTTTCTGGTATGAGGATGCCAGTTTCCAGGGATTTTTTCATGCCATATTAACCTCACAAAGCAGTAAGTTAAGACAGAAAGTGCCCATAACGCCCGGTAAACATGAACTGCATAAGCAGAGTGCACCTACACGACCTTTACTGATTGAGTGCTCAGCTTGGACATTATCCAACAAGTGAGGAAGAGGGACGTTGGAAGTGAGACAGAAGATCTGTAAAGACCAGTTTTATGAGGACAGGCCAACTGCCAAAACATTTACTTTGAACTCCGTGTTACCGTGGCTACAACAGCCTAAACCCAGCTCCGATAGTACATCTGCTCTGCACTGCAGTGCACACACAGAGACCTGACAGCTTGCTCTGCTTTCCTCTAATGGGAGTCACTCGGGCTGCTTTTAGGGAATCCATTGAGAAACAAATTATTTAAGTAGCTGGTAACAACCCCCAGGAACACAGGAGTCACAAGGTAACCTTGTACCTCAAGTTAAAAAAAAAAAGCTGCCTAAATGGTGCTTCCACAGGAGCACCCAAGAAAAGCACAACTAGGTCAGGGTTAGATATCCACTATCCTAGCTTGAGTTAGTTGGGAACGAGTTCAGTACTTAAACCTTGGATTTAAAGCTCCTAGTCATGCATAACTATGGTTATCCCCCACAGAATTACAGCACTTATTCATTCTGTAATGAAGGGGGTGGGTTTTTTTAAAGAATTCTCAAAAGTTCACTAGTTCAAAATATGTAAAAAGCTCTTTAAATACGTGCTACCAGAACTGCTGCCCAATTCATCTCATACATGTATATTTAAGATTAGTATCTTACACTTAATTTAGTGAAATGGCGAAAAATTTAAGTTTAGCAGCAATTTTCTCCCATGACTGTTCACAGAATGAAGAATAATGCTCTCCAGAGAACCTCTCCAAACAATTGCCCTTTTTCCACAACAGCTGCCATTTACTTACACTCTCAGAAGGACGGATGCCATGGGCTGCCTCTCAGCAAAGAATAACTGTTACCTTGCTTTCATCCTTCCTCAAAGTCATCATCCATATCCCCACAGATAGGAAGCCTCTTTCTCCCCTGGGGACAATTGGCTTCATTCCCAGTAGTGAAAACAGAAGGCAAGTAGTGGCCATCTTTGTTCAGGCAGTTGTGGCTTCAGCCAGACTGAAAAATGAGAAGTTGCAGCACAATGGAGGGAAACGTGCTTTCAGGATCCTTCTGCTAAAAATTAATCTCAGTCCTAAACATCCTCAGACCTCCTGCCAACAAGATGGACACACAGAAGAAGGAAATAGATATGTATTTGTAGTGTGAGAAAAAAAAAATAAAAAAGGAAACAGAAATTCAGTTGACAAAATATCAAGAATGAAAATAAACTGGGGGTCCTGTTTCCCTGAGTCAGTGAGGCGAAGCAGCTGTAAATCTGTCTAAACCAGCTCTGCACTCTCCAGTTGCTTTGTAGCTCCAAAATGCATAAAACAGCTATCACATGCCAGTCAATCTGACCCTCTGAATTGTTAGAAGTCTACTTTATTTAACACAGACTCCCCTCTTTGGGGATTTTCTTTTGTACGAACTGGGTAAGAACACTGCCTACATGGAGTGCCAAAGATGGGTCAAGCCAAAGAAATTGCCAGGAGAGCACTACATAAAGGCTGAGTCAAGTCACTCATTTGGAATCAAAGGGAGCATTTTACTGGGGGAAGGTTGGGGGTTGGGGAAACACTGACACATGGACGACAGGACAAAGACTTACAAAACACCCTTTAGAAGTTTAAGATGTTATTAATTCTGCTTACCGTAATTAAATGCATGGTCGGGGAAACGCAGGCTTTAACCACAGACACAGCCAATTTCATTTGCCTCAAAATTTTCTGTTACAAATTGCTCTGTAATAGTCTGTTTAAAATACTGTTTGGAAGTTTATAGTTTTACTAATCCAGTTGTTCGGGTCATTCTTCTCCCATCCCAAAATACCAATCACATTCTCTACCTTAACTTAGAAGTCCTTAAGATTTTGTTGCAAAGCATTAAAAGTACAAAGTGTGGCAGGTAGGATTATTCTGCTGAGTTGACAGCATTACCATTTCCTGACATCCCAGAGCTTCATTTTGTAGTCTCTATCTTTAATTACATTAATATTGGTTTGTATTCTTTGGTATTCCAGTGCAAAATGTAATTAAAGATAAAGACAGTACAATACTCTTAACAAGATGCTTTTATCTCAGAGATGCCTGCAGGGCTTTTGCACTTTAGTTTCATACCTTCTTCAAAATTTTGGGAAGCATGCTAGGCAGCCAGCTAATTTAATGGGTTTTGTTTCATTAAATATTCCTGCGTGTAGCACTAGCAATATTCCCTCCTCTCCCCACTTGCAAGGATGTGAATACTCAGTTATAAGGAAGCTTAATTGAAGTATCAAAAAGAAATCAATTTAGAAAGTATAATTACACTCTGATCTGTGAGCACACAAACACTTAGATTTCTAGTTAAACTGTCAGCAAAGGCAGCAGTCTGTAAAGTAAATCAAGCATGTCATAAAAAGTAACAATTAGACCAATTTACTCCTTCAGAAGACAAAAGAGCAGAACAAGAAAGAAAAAGAAATCGAAGCCCAAGTCCCCAAACTACCAAGGGAACTAAGGGAAAGTGTGTTGTATCCAACAGCCAGGCAGAATCCAGACAGCATGATGCTTCCAACATGAACACCAACTGGTACAGCCAGACCTGCCACCATACACGTGGTGCCTCTTGTTTCACGGGAGATGAATGGGATTGGTGCAACATCATCTGCTTACACAGAGCAGGAGATCAAATTATCACTTTGTACGGTTCACACGGTACAAAGGACATATTTTTACAACAGATGCACAAACGCAGCAAACCCACCAAATGCAAGGAAAAGGTTTACCCAGGCCTAGACTTGGAAACGCTCAATCCCATCACTGCTCTGGCATCGTTATGTGACCAGTAATCCACAGACCCTGCATGGCCGGTTAATACCTCACAAGTGACAAGTCACCAGCATCTGAGGGGCTCAACACAGCTGACGTGCGCTCCAGTTACAGCTACGGTATGACCAAAGAACATTCATATCCTCCAGACATTTCTTGAGTTGGTGTAACTCATGCTCATTACAACTCATGCCAAACACACTGCACTGTCACTGCAGAGACCCGGGTTCGATTCCCGGTCGGGGCCCCTCCCCGGGCAGATGGAGCTCGTTAGCCTGTAAGGCAATCCATCTACGTCCTGAGGACCTCGCTGCCACCGTCCAAGCGTGCTTGGCCCCGGCAGATGAACCTCAGGATTAAAGGGTGGGCTCAGTTCCGCGCACACTGTGTCTCACCTAAAAAATCCAATGCGCAGGCTGGAAGGTGTAAAAGACCTTCCCCGGTTCTTCGTTCGCGAAGAGACTGGCCACCACCACCACACACAACCTGTAAGAGACCAACTCTCAGAACTGGAGATCTACCCCTTACAACCCAATGGCTGAAGGGACTCACTGCTCTCATACCCAGACTCTCACAGACTAACAACAAACTTCAAGATGGAACAGCTACTCCTTTTACAGCTCTGGAAGTTCTTCCACTCAACCGCTTCAGCACCAGAAAACGGAGGGGAAGCACTCAAACACCCCCAAGATACCCTGTTTGTACTTCTTTTCAATTCACTGCTGTTCAGCTCACCAGCACAGTGACAATCCCCCTATTCTAGACATGCAACCATATTCAGGATTGTTTGACAGACAGGCAAGAGTACTGCAATTAAAAAAATGTGACAAGAAGACTCACTTTTTCTTACCTCCCAGAATTAGCATCTTTCCACATTTCCTTACATACCCAGGCAGTGTTTAGCTATTTCTCAGAATAGCACCCCATAGACACACAAACTGTAATCACAGTTTCTAATTTAATTCACCTATCAGCTGGCCTGCCAGTACTATTTCACTGAAGAAATGAGCTGGGACAAAGGGGCATCATCGTATGGTCAGTGAAATCTGAATGTGTGCAGGGGGAGAAGGGAAAAAAGAAAAAGTCCCAAGAATTACACTTCAAGGTTCCTTCTAGGGAGCTTCACAAATGCTTCAAAGTCTACCTTCCCAAATAGCATTCAACACTGAACAGAAATAAAGGCATGGATGCAAATACCAACGTGTACCACTGGCAACAGTGACTGCTACCTTGGACGGTTTGCCTGGCTTGTGTTTGTGCATAGCTCATGCCTGACAAGCAGTATGGACAAATTCCAAGCCATGAATTCTTACAGAAATCCAATTATATATTTACATTTTTCTTCTGCAAGAGAAAGCATCAAAGACCCAACAAAAATAATACTTTGTATAGGGGAGGACTGCTGCTCATTTAATAACTGTTTAGTCTCTTATTTCAGTTTATTTGGAAGGTGATGTTATCACCACCTGACAGCAGAGACTTCATGACTGATGACCAGATTTTACAAAGTCTGCAATTCTGATTTACTATAACATATCCTGAAGTCTCTCATGATGTTTCAATAGTAAAACCTGAGTTTCTGCAACGATTTAACTCCACAAAATAGAAAGAAAATTTGTGGTAGTGCAATTTTGAACCACGCTACCTGGGTGCAGGTATTTAAAAAAAAATAAAATCTCAATTACAGTCTCCACATCACATACATAAACTGCTGCAAATTAGATGTTGCTTCATTGTTATACTGATTACCAGAGGCTTTTGGAGGACACACCTTCCACATCACTCACTGCTTTCTTATGACTTTGGTTTTTTGGAACTCCATTTTCCCCTAGAAGCAGAAAATAACTTAGTGGTTATTATGTTCCCAAACATACTTCTATTGTATAACTCTGAATTCCCTGTGGAGCTGCAAAATTGAGTTTTTCTGCCACAACACCCTCCAATCCCTCAGCTCCACAACCCTGTGCTGTAGCTTTACTCAGCCTGGGTACTGGGGATAGGACAGTTTTCTTCTTTCCAGTGAATTCTAGCAACGTTTCCCATTTTCTAGTTTAATCATGGAGAGATGGAGTGGTTCTTATTATAAACAGACTTAAAGCAGGAGCACCAGACTAGATACTCTTAGACATCCAGTATCTAAACCACTATGCAGTCTTTACTTCCAACCATGCTACTACAAATTGAAATGCCTGTAAAAATGGAAAAGTGAGAAAACTCAGCAATGCAGACCTAAATCCCTTCTTTTACTATATAACCATTTCTCAGGACAATATATCTACTACCCAGTAACTGCCTCCCACCTATGTTAACATTTACAGAGTAGGAAAGGACAGAGTTTCCCCACATTCTTGACAAACTCTTGGCCAGACACCCAAATACTTTTAGAGAGAGACCTTTAAAATTATGTTTCTGCCAACCAAAGGGGAGAAAAAAAAACCCTTTTCTTCTCCTCAGGAGTGACTATGGTTCATATAATTAATCATTTTAAGGGGTATGTCTAAGCAGCAACACATAAAAATACAGTGGAAAAACAGAATCAGAAGCTCCTGGGTGTGTGACTACTTGGCAGGAGAGGCACAGACTCACTTCAGACACTCTTCTTTGAGAAGAATGTAAAACATCAAAAACATTAAAAAAAAAAAATCTATACAAAGTCATACACAAACAGTATTTTGAGCATCTTCCCCGATCTGTCACAGGCTCCAGTGAGCAATAAAATTAAAATATGACCTTTCAAGCAGGCAAAAGGGCTTGTCACCCAACAGCAACAGGGATACCACAAAGAATGTGAACAATACATCAACGCCTGGACAGCGTGTGGAGCTGACAGAGCTGGGGGTCAGCTGGAACCAACAGCCCCCTGTGCTGCCCCAGCACTGACTCGGTGACAGAGGCACTTCTGAAGTGATCACAGCCAGCTGTCCTGACACACTGACAAGAAAAAAATTGAACACAATAAAAGTATTGATTTAAACACTTTCTCAGGGAAAAAAAACAACCAAACAAACAAACCCAAACTCAAAGTCCTACACCTAGAGCAGTTATTTTATAGCCTTTTAGAAAAAGGGGGAGAGGGGGAAAGACGTTTTGTGGCAGCTAAAACATCAAAGAGCTCGCTGCTACCAGGTCCCCTTCATTTATATACACACACAAAAAACAAGTCACTTTCCCCTTCAGACACAGCATCCTAAACCATTTTGAAATGGGTTAGGAACTCATCTGGAGAGTCAGAAACTCAAGAAGTACAGAAAAACAGCAAGCCTAGTAACAACCTGGCTACCTAGGAATACTGTACCTGTCCAGCAGTACTAGATACAAAAGTACTATAGTAGTTTGTTGATTTATCTGTGCAGAAAGATATTTTCATACAACTGGCAAGTCAGGACTCGCAGGATAATTTAGCCCTTCTGTGAGGCTGCCAAAATGGCAAGCGCCAGGCATCAGATTTCATCCAACAAATAAATAGGTCAGACAGAAACCACTGATCAACTTTCTCCCAGAGAACAAAAATATCTATAATAGCAACAGGTTTATGGCAAAAAAAAAGGGAATTTATTGTTAGGTAAAGCTAGCATTTTAAAGTTAGATCACCACTGCAAATTATGCTGAGCACTGGAAGTAAAGTCTAAAACAGACTCTCCTGATAATTTCTTTCTCTTGCAGCTAAGAATCAACACAGGCAACAGCAGTCAACAGGAACAAAATATATGCCCACATGACCAGGAAAATATTGAGAGATTCTTTTTTTAAGTGGAAAGAATTAAACATGCCTTGGAAAGCTCGTGCTAGAGGACAGAGTAAGCAAGCAGTAAACAGACACAGGTTTTGCATGTGAAAGGCAAGGATGGTTTAAAGTCAGTGAAACAAGTGAAATCCACTGCGTTTAAATAACGTATTACTATAACACCAAATGCCACTATAATATCCAAATGCAACTGGAAAGAACTGGATCATGCAGACATCATCAAAAAAGGACTCAATACAGCAATACTATTTTCTTTTGAAAATGCTTGCCAACACTGAGAGGGTGAGAAATTGTGGATCTACAAGGGGAGAGCAATAAAAACAACTATAATTTAAGGTTCATTAGGTTTTTTAGTTCCCTACCAATACAAATTTGTGGATGTTTGTTACAGGAACTTGTGAACAAAACTGTCTACCTACCACATCTACTAAATAACCTCCAGGGAACGGACCATAATTCCTTGTCAAAGTAAGCTTAAACTTCTTGTATAACATGAGACAGCAACAACATTATATTACTGGAGCAAAGAATATCAGTGGCAAAAGGTTTCTTCAGGTACACTTGTACTGAATTAACATTCTCAGATTACATTAATTTAAAAAAAAAAAAAAATGAAAGTGTAAGAGGGATCCTGCAGTTTCAGTAAATCACTGAAATACCAAAATAAGCACTTGTATCTGCTTCATCTCTGCCAAAACCATTTCCACCCCACTACAATGACTTCAAAGTTACACTCATGCAGTAACTACGGTTCCCGCTATTTTATAACTGTGGATCCACGTGTGCATTCAACCCCAGTGAGGGAGTTCTCCTTGGCAGCCTCCCTTAGGGGTCACACGAGCACCCCCCGTGCCCTCACACTGCCAGGATCAAGCACAGGAGGGTCAAGGCAACCCACGCTGTCACCTGGCCCCAGCGCAAACAAAACTGAGCTGCAGGAGCACAGGGCAGGATCAGCAAGTACAGAACATTTCTGAGCACAACAGTTATATGAACTAACAGCTTTCTGCTCGAGCATCCCTGTGTGTGACTCTTCCTTAGCAGCTCCGTCGTGTAGGAGATGGAAGCTGGAAATTCAGATGAAAGATCAGAGAGCCAACTCTCAGTGCATCTGCTCTCAGTGCTTCCCTCAGCACGTTGTTAGGTCGGCGCACACGGAGACTACGCAGCCTCTACCTCACCACAGGGACCTCACCAAAACAATCTATGAAGACCATCTGAGACCCAGCTGAACAACTTCCACCATGCAGTGGAGCATTTGTTGATATCATTCCTTGTTATGCCTCGATCTGTAATCCGCTATAGTAGAGTGTGCCAAAAACTACTCCTTCTATGACCAAAAGAAACAAAACAATCCAGGCATTAAGCAAACAGATCCTGCTGCACACAAATACAGCATTTCAAGTAATCAGACTATATCACCCTGCTCCAGCCTGACCAGGAAGAGGCAGGCACCCTAGGCCAAAGAGAGATTCTCACACAATTTGTGAAATCCTAAGTGTGTCTGTCAAAAAATAATGCTGTAACCACGGATATCTTGCTGTACAAGGTCTGATAAACAAAACCAGTGAGGCTGTGCCAGAACTGGTGAGATTACCTGGGTGTTTAACAGACCCATGAGAGAAGGAACACAACAGTTGAGCCAAGATCCACAACCAAGACTGGGCTCTTCTCTGTAAAAGCAGCTGATCTGCTTTAGAAATTACTCATTTGAGGGGCACCAGGCCCAGCACAGACTGTCTGTTTTAGTAACCAGAGGTTCTACCACAGAGATGATCAGCTAATTTTTCAATCACTCCACAGCCATGAAACATTTCAGATTTACCACTGACCATTCTCACATCTGGACTGCTTTGGACAAGGGATCTGTCTCCATGCTCTCGTAACACTGACCTACACAGCCATTCCTCAGAACACCTCCATTTTCCACGCAGAATCACAGAGAAGGATCTTCGTGGTCACAACTGGTTGGTTGGTTTCACAAAAGCTCATATGAAAGTTAACACTCATTGATCAAATGGCTGGCAGGCAATGACAGAGTGAATATATTTCCAAGACAAATGTCTTCTCACAAATGTACCCTTGTAAGTAGTATCATGCAATGATATCTATTTATCACTACTGCTGGGTGGCTTGTAAGCTTAACAACAAATAACTTTGCATTTGAAACATATCCTGATGGAAATGTGTCACTCGCTGGAACCCTTAAGACCACTGTAGAAAATTACAGACCGGGACAAGCAGATTTGGCCTTGTAACACCGACCTGCAGGTCCTCCAGGGAAAACAAATCACAAATGACTCTGTTTTCTGAACAGGGATGAGTAACTACATCAGCACTGACTATCTCTCAAGGAATACCAAAGTATTGCTAATTGGAAATCTGTTTTTATAATAATACCAGTATCTGCTACATCAAGAGACTGAAGCATTGCTCTGGCAATTAACTGTTACCCAGAACAATCTGCCAAAGTTTGCTATCAAGCTCCCTGTTGGTTTGACAAAGAAATCAGTAAATGTTTCCTCAGAGAGTTTTGATAGTACAGCTTAATAATAAACTGTTCTGCCTGGAAAATATAGGGAGGTGAGAAGGGGAAGGTAGACAAGAGGAAAAAAAATTATTGACATCCATCTGCCTATGATATCAAACTTCTTAGGCACTGTTGTTTTAATTTCTAACTGCCATGACTGCTAGAAAGAACTGGACAGTACTGTGAAGATACTCAACCCCCTTGGAAGGTATCCAGTTTATGTGGTTAGCAAGGTGTGATGATGTGGAAACAGAAGATAATGTGGCCCACAGATCTTTGGCAGGCTTTAAAATATCATCTTTCATCATAAAATTGCTCTATTTTAAGCAGGTGATTGAAAGATACTAATAAGGCATTTGGGCTGATTGCTGCTGCTGTGGGAAGAACTGCAGCCTTTCTAGAAGACTTGAAGAACTATTGAAAGGAGCCAAGAGTCTTTAAAAGTCCTCTGTTTAAAGTCATCTGCCTAGCACAGTGGCCATCTGCATACTGAGACCTCTGTCAGGACAGGGTCAAGAAACAACTGATTAACCACCCATTTTACTTCAGTGCCATCTCTCCTCTTACTGGGGCCACAGCAGAGAACAAATAAATAAAGTCATGGATTACCACTCAGCTTTGAGGGAACCATAAAATACCTGCTTTGGAAGCTACAGGCAGAAATCTGGTTTAAGATCTATAAAAACAAGAGGCATTTAAAAATCCTCTTCTCCTGAAAGACCATTAAGGAAAATAAAGATCTCTAGCAAGGCTTATTTTGAGTCAGTCAGCTACACAGTCACTACTCCACTGAGGCACAGGACTGCAAACTCAAAATCAGCAGGCTTTTCCCTCCCTTTTCTTTTTGTTAACCTGTCTCCAGTGCAGCTTCTTTCCCATCTCATCTCTCTTACATTCAAGCTGCACGAATATAAATTTTCCCAGACTTTCTACTGCCACACATGCCCTCAGTTCACAAACCTCAGTGAGGGAGCACCACCAGCCTCACACTGCCTGACAGGTAACAAAAGCACTGCTACAGGAAGAGGCCAAGCCAGGAACACAGATCACTCTTTTGCCACACATCAAAATAAGAGGTATTGAGAACTGTGGTACCAGTTACTACTCACAGTAAAAAAGCAGCTGCGTGTCCTGTTGCTGGTTTGTACTGGGGCACGTCACAAGTTCACACAGTGCATATAACCAGAAAGTGCTCTCTGGTTGGCAATTCCAAATACACTGTGACTGTACCACTGATGTCTGCTACTAGGCACAGGAGAGAATCCTGTTCTCTTTATCTTAGCCAGTTCAAGGTGCAACTTGCAATTAAGAGATCTTTTCTTCCTTGGGACAGAATTCATAACACTGAAAGCTGGTCATATCTCCTTAAAGCACAGAGAATCATTGATTACAAAAAACTGATCATGATCATCCATTAGAACCATCAAATAGCTACAGCACCCTTTCTGCAGAACATCTTGAAGCTTCTGAAAGTCCCTCTAAGTTCCACTAAGTTGGAATGGACATGCTGGTGATAGGTATTTGGTTTTAGTTAAAGAGGTTTTCTGTGACTATCTTGAATTCTTTCATTACTATTCCCCATTGAGACACCTTAGTACAGAAGGTTCCCTTACCTTCTCTGTATGTACTGTTAGAAATCCACTCCTAAACCCCAACTAACTTAACACAGAGATGGAGTCCTGCTCAGCAAGAGGAGCAGTCTATAAAATCTCACTGAGGGAACTGGCTAGATCTGATTATTTCTTATCTATTTTAAGTGTCTCCCAAATGTTCTGAACCACTGACAGCACTCAGTATATCTTCCACAGGATACCTTAATCAACTTTTGATGATTTATCAGAGAGGTAATGAAGTTTTACAGACATTTTGCTTTCTTGGGACCCAACACTGACAGAGATTTCTCTTCTGAACAGGAAATGCCAAACCAGACACACACTCTGGCCATTTCTTTCTTGTTGTTCATATAAAACTACATGAAGAAACACCACAGTCACACTGTTTGCAGGAACAAACTTTCCCAATACGAGGTACAATGAGTTCACTCCAACTCTCTGCCCGAGCACTGCAGAACAGTTTGAAGTGCCTTTTATGCTTTTGTGAACAGCACAATCACATGAAGACCCCCCCATTCAATTCCGTACCTGTACTGTTGGTAAAAACCTGCCAAACCTCCCATGCACAGGGTATCTACCATTACAGTCTGTGTTGCTTTTAGACATTAAAACAAAAATATTGGGGGGGGGGGGGGCAGGGAGGGGAACCACCACCATTTTTCCACTTGAACTAGTTTTGAAAATGCTAATCGGAAACAATCACCAGAACACTAATGTGAAAGTTATGACCAACTGCTTCCAAAGTTTTGGAAAGGTCTCCTCTTCACATGTTGCTTTTGACATTTTTACTAGTAGGAAAATCTTCTAACTGAAAATGCAAACTAAATTTGTAGAACTGTTTTTGTAACCAAAAACACAATGACTTTTTTCAGTAATTGCAGGACAAGCTATGAATAGTGACTTCCAAAGTCTTATTGATGGCTCAATTATAGTTTATGTTGTCATGCATTTGGCATGACAATATCACCCACTGACTGCTTTGTGAGGAGTTCAGCCTTTCTGTCCCCAGGCCCTGAAAGAGATTGCTTACCAGCAAAAGCAGCAGCAGAGCTGAAGTCAGTTGAAACTGAAGAGATAACAGGCAAGCACAGGGGTAAAGAAAAAGAATAAGGTCACCAAAACTCCTTGGTCAAGACCATCAGCAGGAAAAAAGAAAACTCGTGGCAAAATAAAGCCTTTTCCATTGCTCCAGTTCAGAGTTCTGTTGTCTTGTTTGTTTCTAAAGTACATTTAAATTGTCTTTTTTTCAGAGATGCAGAGTCTCCTTAAATTATCTTTAAAACAAAACCAGAGCACTTTCACAGACTTCCTTTTGTGAAGAAAACAAACCAAAAAAACAAGAGGTAGTCTCAAATCTTATATTTATTGGTATTCGTGATTTATAAGTTTGAGATATGGGTTACACTGGAAATTCAGATTTCTTCTCTGTAATAGTCTTCCCGAAGACTTTTCTAACTTACACAAACGATTTCTCTTCTTCCTGCCCTTTCCTCCCCCCACCATCTCTTGAGAACCGCCTGAAGGCAAATATAATTGGAACCTTGCACTCAGTGCAGACATGTCATGAACAAGAACATAATCCAGGGTCACCAGCAGGCTACAACCCGCGCTGCGCTGCCCTGCAGACACGAGGTGGGATGGGAAGCACCCGCAGCCAACAGAGCTGAGATGGGAGGCTCGCATTGTCCTCCAGCAAATCTGCTCCCACCATCCACACAGCACCCCGACAGCTCTGAAAGCAGCTGTACCTATTGCCCCACTCGCAGTTACGAGGAGAAAACACAAGGTCCTAAGCACTGAGGGGGAAGGAAGGCTGAAAGCAAGGATTTGCTTACAGACAGAGAAGAATATCATTAACTATTAATAAGGAAAAGGCTGCAATGCAGACAGCCTGAAATCTGGTACAGCTTACTAAATCACAACTGCATGAGACCATTGCACTACAGTGCACCAGGCACAGCTGCACGCTCCACAGCTCCCTTTCAGTGAGAAATTCATAGATTTATATGAAGACCACACAGCACATGTTTCCAGCAACATGGCACTTGTGATGAGAGCTGTTTGGAAATTCAAAAGGATTTCTAGTTATACATTCACTTTAAAAGCAGGTCCTTCTGAAACAGGATGTTTTATGCCAAGCAATTTACAGACAATATTCAGTAAGGCAGAAGCGCAGATTTAATTCAGTCGGCAGTGACATTGAGGAGGAAGATGAAATGAAAGCCATACATACCTAACAAAGTTCCCTAACTAGGAAGAAAAGATGATTCCGTTTCCTCTGGAAAGAGGCCTGTGGAAGCCAGCCTCTTATGCCAAGACAATGGTTCCAACTTTTTTGCACCTCACTTCAAAAAACTGGCAATCAGTAATACATTCATACTGTAATTAATAAACCATGTCACAGCAGAGAATTTTATCAAGTGCCGAAAAGGAGGGGAAGAGGGTGGTTTGGCTTTTTGACTGAAATATAAGGTTTGGGTTTTTTTTTTACATTCAGTATATTAGTGGCTTAGGTGGAACCCTCTATTCACATCTAAGCAAAGCAATTAAGCTCATCTTACTTTTTTTCCTGTTTCCTGGAAAGGCATTTCAAAGAGTATCGATGTGCCCTTTCAGGTGCCCTCTTCCTTGGTGAAATACAAAGTCACCGCTGTTTTCCAGAAAGCCAGGACAACAAAGGGCTAAAGGAAAATGGGAGAAAGGTTGGATCACAGTAGTGCTATTGTCAGAATACAGGATAGGCAATGCCTGGCGTCTCAGAGCTGTGAGGTGAGGAGAGAGATGAAAATGCTCTAGGAAGGGGAGCTGCAGCCATTTGGAATGTATTTTAGAGAAAGGGTCTGTTTGATCACAGCTGGCCCTGGTCAAGCCTCTCAAACAGTGGAGAAGGGCTGTCCGTGCACGAGTGTTTGCATAAAGGTGGAAAACAACAAGGTAAAGAACCATTAACAGAAAGTTTTTAGTGAAGTTCTTAAGTTGACAAACTATTCAGAAATTTGCCACATGGCTTCAAAGTAACCCATACAAGAAATACTTTGAAAATACAGAAATAAGACATGTAGACAACTAATTGTAAGAATATCCAGAGCCACACCAAGAAATGTCAGGACTGAAAGCAAACTGGGACAGTTCCACAACAAAAACTGCAGATAGTAGGAGGGTGTTCACTTCCTAGAACAGAAGTGGAAGAGGGAAGATAATAAATCTGGAGTCACAACCACATCAAAAGAATGCTGCATGTGCTTAAGTGTTAACTTGCTCCTTTCTGACACTTAATTTTGTTTGGAGATTTGAATGTAGAAACTCCCTATCTCTGGCAGTAAAAGTAAAAACCCTGGAAAAATGTAAATATTAACAAAGATATAAAAAACCAAACAAACCCTCCCCACACCAAATAAACCTTCTTTCTCAGGCCTAAGAAACCAGCATAGCTCACTATCATTTCTTTTTCTAGAAGCGAAAATGGCAACATCAAAGTGTTTGTGATAGTGTTATTTTTTTCCCTTGCACTTGGAGTTAAGCACGCTGGTAACATTCCCACCGAGTTCAGAACTCATCAGGAGCCCAAAGCTCAACTTTCACAGACACAGGAGACCAAAAGACATCAATGATTTACAGCACCTTGTCATAGCAAGAGATAGTGGATACCCACTCCTTTAATAAAACTTTGGACATCAGAAACTGGAAAAAAAAAGTTGTTTTATTTTTTTAGAGTAGTGTTATTTTTTTAGAGTGAAGCTAAAGTACTGCATCTCTCTCAGATGTTCACATTTTTAAGAACATGCTAAAAAAAAAGAAAAAAGGAGGATTATGCTGAGGAGTGCTGAAAAGTTACTGAAATTAGGCAGGAAAATCCGTTTAGTGCCATATAATTCAATTACTAACAAAAAGAGAAAAACATAACTAACTTGCAAGTATTACAAGGATACAGTTCACAGAAAAACACCAAATAGTAACAGGCTATTATGACAAAGTCATGTCTGGTGCTCCTCCAAAATTCTTACTTATTTGTATTCTCTGTCTAAACCTTTGAGTAAATATTTCTTATCAGCATTAAAAGGCCTGCACAGTCAGCAGTCCCCAAGTTTTTTATACAGACAGACAGGTATTTTTAATAAAGACAGACAAACTGCTGTGGTATGTGAGTCTCTTCTCCTTTGCTGTTTATGAAGGCAAACTGTATTTGCATGACCCAAACAAATCAACTGCTTAGAAGACAGTGCTGATGCTGTCTGTGCTGCCAGGATCTAAGACTCTTCTCAAAAAAGCATCTTTGCATGACAAAAACCTAATGCTACACCAGACAGCTTTTCATTAGCAGGATGCTAATAAATTGATATCCCCAAGTAATTAATTACACAGGGGGAACAGGAAGTCTCACAGCAAACAAGTACATTCCATTTTCATAAAGTTGTTCTGGCTCCTCCCAGCCTGTGAGCTCCAGTTCGGGGCAGACAGTGCCAGATGAACTGTGGAACGGAGCTTCTTTCTAAAAGGCTGCAAAATCTGTTCCATTAATTCTCAGCTACACTAAGCACAGTTGACTTTGAAAACCAAGCCAAGCACTAGAATTGATCATTGATGCTTTGTATCCTTCAAAAAGCTCTGTACTTTAACAAAATGGGCCACATTATTCACTGGAAAATTTAGCTACATCTCTTTTGTATTAAAAGCCTGCCACTGGCCAGCACTGGAGCATCCCAGATCTCATGAGCTTTTCAATCTGTTAATCATAAGGCTTCTGCTCAAGAACTGGACGTGAGATTCACAAAAATGTAAGGCAGAGATTTGGTATCAGGCAGCAGAGCAGCGAGAGGGGAATCACAGGACTTGAAATTCACCCTGTTGTGCTTCTCAGTAGGAAATACAATGGTATTTATCAACAATGATTAATCCCTAACAAAGGACAATGGATCCACTACTCGGAACCATCAAATCAAGCCTAAATGCCTTTTCTGGAAAATATGCTGCCATTAAATGCATTTTGAAAACCCAGCACGACAACATACAATAAAGCTTCATAGCCTCAATTATTCAAGAGATGATTATTACTAGATTATCTAAATGGATTACTTTCATTGCCAGGAGTCCTGAGCACTATGGCTCAGAATTTCACTGTGCTATACACTGTACTGACAAATAAACAGCCATTTCTAACATAAGAAACCCGGATTTTCCCTTTTTATGATCAGTTTTATCAATAAACCAGAACAGAATCTACCAGCAAGTGCCAATTACATGGGATGTGCAGCTGCCTTGCATCTGCAGTGCAGCACTTCATTTGCCTAAGCAAACTCAAGAATTTTGGTAGTTAACTGGCAGCAGATTTATTAGACCAGAGTGCCACATTAGCAAAACTACCCCTGGAAGAAAGGTGGGCAAGGACCAGCTAAGAAAACATTAGACACAAGTTGGACAGATGATCTGCGAACACAAAACCAAGTAATATCTGAGCATTCAAACCCACAAGTGCAACCTAGAGCTCATCCAGGTGCATGACAACCGGGTAAACGGTGAGCAGGACCGACAGTGAATAAATTGGTTATTATTTAGCACAGAAGATCATAAGTCAGTTTAGGTTTTTGTTTTTGAGAGTTCTCTTTCCCAGAAAATACGAACCTGGCTTCTGTCCCAGTGCTTAGCAGCCACATTAGCGCCAGACAATGACTTGCCAGAACATCTAATGCCACCACACTAAACATTTTCTGCAACACAGCCATCAAAATCCCGGGATCTTGCACCTGCACTTTCCAAATGTGACATTCCTCGTCCAATGCACTACGTGCCTAATGGAAGCGAAGCAGCCACAGTAATAGTGGAGCTCATTAAAGAGACGTTTACAGAGGACAGAAATATCCAGCTGCCAGAGCAGCACATCCACTCAGAAAATAACAATCTCTGCTCTCTCTGCCCTGATCCACAAGAGAAGCCTACAAAACATTCCGAAAATAATGAGTCAAGAAACAAACTTCACTGAACACCAAAAATCACAAACTCAGTAAAGTGCCACAAACCCAGTAATTTTACTCCCCTCTTAATGTTCCAAACAAACTACCATTTTTTTTTCCTCCCTGGAAAATAAACTTTCTTTAGCATTTCTTTCACTCCCTCTTCCCATCCTCTCATCCCTATTGTTTCCCTTTCAAAGGTTTGGATGCAGAAAATCGTGTCTAATTTTTACTCACCACCTACACCAAAACACTTAATGGTTTCTTTACCTTTGAAAGGTGGTTTGCCTACACTCTAACCAGTCACATAATAGTGCCCATCTTTCAAAGGCTCCCATCTTTTCTAAATATGTTTGCTAAAGGTTGATGAAGGCTCTACCTTACAAAGGTAGACTTCTTCCCACCATAGCAGTATAAGGCACAAAAACTTAACCAATTCCCTGAGCAGGGAATTGAAGAAAAGTAGAAGTTGGGTCTCGTTAGAGAACTAACTTCTGCTCTCACTCAGAGTTCAGCACATCCACCTCCAGGGACTCGAGATGCTGCAACAGTACTTACCCAGCCATGCAGTTCCACTTTGGCAAAGCCCTGATAAACACCAGGACTGTTCATCACCTATTGGGTCTGCCTTATTTACTGACTGGTACTTCAGATGGTCTTTCTCTGAACCTGTAACCAAACTGATTTCCTTTATTTAAGCACAAGCACAGAAAGACTGAGAAGTAAGTCTAGAGAATCTCTATTTTAACATCTTGTGGTGATACTCAAGGCTATCTTGATTTTAATCAGGCACACCCATTTTCAGGACTCCTACATCCCGGTCCGAATCCTTCAATTATTACAACCCACACTTGTGAGTGGGAGCTGAAAATGTGGGGGAAAGGGGGGTGGGGGTAATTAAAAAATCTTCTTTTACAACAGCAGTCCTGTAGGTTTAATTAAAAACAAAGAAGCCAAAAAAAGCAAAGGGAAAAAAAACAAGAGATGACAGAGTCACTGGCTTAACAGCACTCAAATTCTCTGCCAAGACACAAAATTCTTTCTGTTCTTGCCTATTTTCCCTAGACACCTCCACCTCCTCTTTCCCATTAAACTAAACCAATATGTTCACACAGTTAACTGTTCCAATAACTTGGTCAATATATAAAATATTCATAGTAGCTCCAAATCTATCAAATTAGCATGATTATTCCCTCCCAATTCAGGAGGCATAAAACCTGAGAGGACTGCAAGCACACCAGTGCTGCTTCTCCCCCTACCAACTCTGTAAGGTTGTCCTCTCGTGGAAGAATTAAGAACTTAATCATGAGGGCATTTGATGGCAGCACAGTCCAGATTTCACCATGTTTTACCACTTTCACAGGTTGAAGATGTTAAAACAAGAAGGTGTCACAAACCCTACTTAACACCTAAAATTTTGTTAGGCAAAACTGAATGAACACAAATCAGAACATATGGAGCACTTCTTCTGTCTTTCATGATGCAACCCACAAAAGTGATTAGCTTGGCTTGTGACCAATTTGACATCTTGACAAATCAGTCAGTTCCTCACAGAAAAAGGATCTCAACTATTACATGTTTAGGCAAACCAGGTTAATTTGATTATTACTCAACTCCTCTGTCACTCCCAATTATTCAAACCTCCACAATAAAGTGGTGGGGCACGAAGGGGTCTCTGCCACATCTATAACTAAACACAACCAGAATCACAAGTGATACATGAAACAGCCTGCTGGAAATTCAAGTTACAACCAACCCCTATCATCAAGATGTCAGCGATGGTGGGCCTACTAAATCATCAGAGAAACATTCAAATAAAGTGATTCCAAAGTCCTGAGAATTAAAATGCTATTGTTAGCATTCAAACTTCAAGATCAATACTCCCTTAAACTTTCAGTAGAAATACCTGGTTCCACTTACCACTTCATTTCCTAGACCACAAATTATCTGCACACAGTTCAAAAGTCACTAGTTTAATCCATTTCAAAAATTATTTCCTGAGTTCCATATCATCACAGAAACAAGATGTGTGATGGAAATGAAAAATACATTCTCTGTGCTGGGGGGGGAAATCCAGAATGTACTTAAAACAGGAGCAGAATCAGATTGCTTGGCACAACCCTAGGGTTAGGGTCACAAAATCCATTAAAACTCACTAAATTACACTAACTTGCAGTTTTCACCCTCAAGCATAATGCTTAAGACAGAACTTTCAGTGTTCATGCCAATACTATTTGTTTCTATCAGCTCCTCCAAGGTCCATAGCCTCAGACCTATATTTAAGCTATTACTTCAGTTATTACATCACTTTTCCCTGTGAACTTCACAGGACTCTGCTCACACACAGCCTCTTGCAATGCTGCTACACAGTAATTGTTCAGCTACATCACAATGACAATAGCTGTCTTCTCTACATTATTTTGCCTCCTTTCTCTACTACTGAAACCAAAATCCCAGACAAAGTCTTCAGACTCAGCTATAAAATGCCTACAAAGTCCTACTTCTGATCCAAAGTTAAAACCTGTCATTGATTACTTAAAAAAAAAAAAAAAAAAAAAAAAAAAAAAAAAAAAAAAAAAAAAAAAAAAAAAAAAAAAAAAAGGGCAAGAAATGAAGAAAAAATTTAAAACCTGTTTCAGCCTGCCACCTTTGGGTTTCATCCCTGGCTGTCTCTCATGTCTGACAGACATAACCAAGGAACACAGTACAATCACTCTTCAAAAACCTCTCCTACCTCTCCTCTGTCACAGGAGTTCCCAAAGGTTTGGCTGCTGTACATAAACACCACATCATTACACCCTCATTTCAGCTCCGTGTCCTCCCGGATTTCACAAACTCTGCGGCAGTGTCAGTGTTAGCTCCGTGTTTGCACGGCCCCTCCCACAGCCAGGGCTTGGTCAGAGACGGTCCTTCAACCAAACAGAGCTGCGTGGACACAGGACTGGGATCCCAGCAGCTCCAGGGCTGAGACCTGGCACAAGTTTATCATGCAATTCACAGTCTGTTTACCCCAGAACATCTCAGTCTCACCTTCAGACAAACAAAATCACACACATACACAAGTCCATTTTTGAAGTTAACTGCCCCACAATCCTTCAGATCATCTGCAGCAAAAATACACCACTACTAAATCAATTTATTACCTACAGAACCAGAGAGCCAACCATCTAATGCTACTAGAAACACCCTTTATGTCCTTTTTTTTTTAATGAGAAATCAACAGTTGCAGTAGGTTTGATCCTCACATTAAAAACGAAAGTTATTAGTTAGCTAGCTCTATCTTATTTCCTGAGGGAAGGGAGGTTTACTGGAAGCCTTCCAACTGTGAGGCCAGGACAAAATGATTATGAGAACCCTGAAGCACTCTGACCATAGAAAGATGTGAGAAATTAAAATATAGCTCATCAGTGGGATAGGCAGGGAACAGGAAATGCTAAACAATACTTGGTCAACATCAGATTGAGTGCTCTGCACAGGATGAAAGAAGATTGAAAGCAGTGTCAATAATTCTGACTCATGCATCCAGAGAGAACAGTCTAATCTTCTGCTATTTATACTTACATGACAGCAAGACACCTTCTCCCTGCATAACACTTATCATTGCTGATTTTCCCATGCTGGTTACCTTGGTGGTTTGATATTTCTAAAATTAGAAGGTAAGAAAAAACACAGAATGCAGTGAGGTGCAGGGGGATATTGCTTTACAGCACTCATTTCACAGCACCTCAACAACACTTTTTAGTTGCAATGACTGTGATATTAAGTGCTCTATGAAAACGTTTAAAGATTTCTTTGCAAATTACTTCTATACATCACAATCTGTAGAAAACATTTTATTGTATTCTTTTCCCCAGGTGTGCATTTCCCATAATGCACACATATTTTAAGTTATAAACCCCTGCAAGCTGGAGCCAGTGTTACAGTCCTCAAACTGTTAACCCATGTGGCACGACTGCTACAACAGGACTTTATTTTCTTCTACATTATTAGTAAAATATTTCACTAGAATATCTGAGTAAGTACTTCCCATTTTAAATGATGTTAATAAAGTCTTGGGAAACAGATAGAAGGACTATACAGAACCAATCAATAGAGAAATAGAAAATACAGCAGCAGTTTTCAAGTGCCATGGCAAAGCAGATATATCCATTTTGTTATGAAATGCCTCTAGCTTTTATCACCATAAACATCAGTACTGGCAGGCAATATCTCATTACCACACAATTGCTTTTGTTACTTTCTACAACTGTTTCTATGCATATATGGATATTAATTTTTAAGGATGCTTTCCAGTTAAGACCTCTGTGTTAACTTGCAGCTGCTATTAGAAGTTTGTGTCCCCACATGCATTTCCTGTGAGGTTTGCAAAACAAGTGCCTTACAAATCCATACACTTTGCTGCTGGTGAGCTGGCTGCAGTTCCAAACCTCGTGCTGCCACTGCCCAGCTAACAGGCCCAATAAAGAAAGGTGAGGGATGTGGGCAAAGCCAACATTGAGGCAACGAAGAAAATACCTGGCAATAATTAAAAGTCGATTTCAGTAACACACATTTTTAAGTTAGAAATCACTGTGTTCTAAGGTCCAAAGGGAGAAAAACCCACCAACTCCTCCACATTGAAGGAAAGGGTTAATTCTGTAGCCTCACTGGTTCAGACAATAAGATCATGCTGTAAAGAGACTGAATAGCCTGAGGGTGGATAAAGCTGCAGAAAGAGTTTGCACTTTACTAGACATCTGATAAACTAATCCTCTTCAAGGCTACCTGCCTGTTTAAGCTCTCAAAACTAACAGAATTCAAAAGCAGCTTAGTTAAAAATCAGCTGAGAGGGCAGCCAACCAAGCAGCACAAATTCAGAGCCAACAGGAGAGCACTGGCACAGACACACTCAGCACCACTGCTCCGTGATCCACAGGTACTCCACACCCACCATGGTCCATATGAGAGAAGCAGTTCCTTTCCAGCTCCCAGAATTACGCTGCTGTGTTATTCTCCATGGAACTCAGACTGCCAGGCTACAGTTATCTATCCCAGATACCTTGCAATTAAGCAGGGTCTGTGCTCAGGCTCTCCATCCTATACTTGCAGTCCCAAGGAAGAGTAACATGTGTCTGCTTATGCTACAAATGAGTCTCCCTCACAAGCGAAGATCTGACAAGTAGATACAGATAACTCCTGGAGAGAGAGGAAAAAAAGCAATTAAGAAGAGCCACAAAA
>NW_020955691.1:981076-983297 GCF_003031625.1 Empidonax traillii
AAAAAAAAAAAAAAAAAAAACAAAAAAAAAAAACAAAAAAAAAAAAAAAAAAAAAAAAAAAAAAAAAAAAAAAAAAAAAAAAAAAAAAAAAACAAAAAAAAAAAAACACCAAACCAAAACAAACAAACAAACAGAAAAAAAACAAACCAACAACCACCCACCAAAAAAAGCTCAGTTCTACAACTAACCTGAACAATGCCAAACTGACAGAGCCTTAGGAACAAGAACTGCACATGGCCCGAGCTGTGATTAATTAAACAGCAATAGCAGCTTCATCTCTGTGACTTACAACAATCAAAGTTTTTCAGATTTCGTTTTTCTGAGTTTAACCTGGCTGTAAAACTATCAGTTCAGGTACTGAACTTGAACATTTAGACTTCCTTTGTTTACAAATTTCTTTATATTTCCTTGTCTAAGAGACTGGACCCAGTGGAGTCAGAAGCCTCCCATGAAGGGATGCCGGCTGTTTAGCAGACAAAAGCCCTCCTTTTGTCAACTTACACCAAACTATCTGTGGGTTTCTACATTCCAACCCATCACGGTCCTCTCTTCTTTCCTTGCCCCCAGTTGCTGATTGATTTTTCTGGACATGTCCACCTAATGTTGTCATAAGAAGAACTGATTAAAGAAAGATCAAGAACTGATCAAAAGGTTTTCAGGGGAAAAAAATAGGAAAAGAAATTGTTTTGCATTCTTCCCTGCCTCCAAATACTAGCCAACTCAGTCCTAAGATTCCCAAGGGCCATTCTGCATGTCCTTACATTGTCCTCTTCTTAACTGAAGACATACTTCTAAAAGCACAGGCCAAGACCAAAACCAGACTTGTGTAAGAAAGGAAGGAAAAACACAGACAAAGAACTAATTGCTGATTCCCAGTGAAGCACTAGATTCTTTCCAATATACCAGTAAACATTCCTGAGCTCACCAGTCCCAGGTACGTGGAAATGGGGAGCTACCATCACATAACACATCTTAGGAAAAAAAATGTGCTTTTACCTCAGCCAAAGAACCCAAGAACCCTCTGGAGACATCCCTTAAATGGGGGAAGTTTGTACCAGCTGAAGAGCCCCATTAAGTTCTGCCACAATTTTAGCAGAGGAGTAACACACGGGCAAACTTAGTTTCCAATGTGATGAAGAGAACACAAGTGAGCAGTGATCAACTTTGCCATGCTACTGAGACATGAGCCATGCCCAAATGCACTTAAAAGCTAAAATTAAAACAAAAAATTAACGTCAGGTAACAGAAAATCTATTCACTGTCCAAAAAAATTGACAGAGGGAAATATATGCCAAGGCGTACACACAGATGTCATGATACCTAGGAAAGACACTATTACAGAACTCCAACAAAAATTTATTAGTGTCAGCAAGCCATGTTTCTAAGGGTCAATAGAAAGCAGATCTTTAATAAAGGATGGTTAAGGTTTTTATATTTTGAATTTAAAATATATTCAGTTTCAAAATAAACCATGGAATGGTTTGATGGAATTTGAAACTTAATAAATTAATCAATTTTTTCATTTATATATATAGTCTTAGGCCCAATTCACTAAATTGAAATCTTATAAAAAGCTATAGGTAACAAAAGATTAATTTAGACTCCAAATTTCTGAAGGAAAAATATGCTGCAAAGTAGCAAAGCACTTGAAACATTTTCTATTTCTAAAAACAAATTGAAATTTCATGAGATGAGTCAAAATTTATTGTCTTTTAAAAGATGATGCATAAGGAGGTAAGTACCCCACTATAGAAAAAAGCTACCTATTAAACTGAGAAGCGGTCATGACATTATCTAAAAATATTCCCATATCACATTCTGACCTATATACAACTAATAAAATATGACAGTATACAAGTGTATTTGGGACAGCACACCTGGATTAACAGTTAGCAAGCCAGAAATATTTAGTTACCACCTCCACTCCTTTTTTTTTATTTAAAGGTTTACTCACTGTTTAACTGTTATTAAATAGATTTAATATTTATTAGATTATTATTTATTTATTATTAAATAGGTTTGACCAACATCTGGGTTTACTAACCATAAATGCACCTGCAATAGACAATTTTGTAACCATAACTGAAAAACCAACTATATACTCCAGTTGAGAAATAAATTTTTACAATTTAAAACTCATTTATAATGTTACTTTATTTCCTGAAAAACAAATAAATTTAAAACTCAACTTGACAGTATTAAATTAAATCTGTTCAGAACA
>NW_020955691.1:983603-1056300 GCF_003031625.1 Empidonax traillii
ACCATAAATGCACCTGCAATAGACAATTTTGTAACCATAACTGAAAAACCAACTATATACTCCAGTTGAGAAATAAATTTTTACAATTTAAAACTCATTTATAATGTTACTTTATTTCCTGAAAAACAAATAAATTTAAAACTCAACTTGACAGTATTAAATTAAATCTGTTCAGAACAACCTGCAGAAAGGAAATAACATGAAGATACACATCTCAGTGCAGATAGCCATTTAAGATATGCACTGAACTGCACACTCTGTGGAATAATCTAGTTCAAACAGACATTTATTTGGACAGGGTTAGTAGGGACTGACAGACAGAACAGATACCTCCTGTCTCCTGGGTTAAGAAACAGTAAAGGAAAATTGCCACATTTATAAGCTCCAGAGAGGAGTAGGGAGCAGCAGAGCAGAGCTAATAAAATCATGAGTGGCACACAAAAGGCAGGGACCAAAGTGTGTCTGAAACAACAGAAGGCAACCCCAAGTAGGAAGCACAGTCAAAGCCTGACCCTTCCTTGTCACAGGATGTTGAAAAGTTCACAGAAATTCAAAAAGATTTCCTACTAACTCATTTAGAAAAAGTCCAGGAAGGGCTACAAAACCCAAAGACTCTGCTGCATGAAGTTCATGAGCTCCAAATCATAATAAAACCCTGAAGAAGTGCAGACATGTCCCAGAATTGTAGAGATATGACAGCTAAGCATCACAACAACAGTCCCTTGTTCCATTCAGTCTTCAACTACATCAGCTTCTGTAGTTTTGACTGAAATGTTGGCAACTAGACCCCTGTTGGCTCCTCTCTCTTTAAATCTCACCATGGGTCCACGGCCCAAAGTCCATTAACCCTCCTGACAAACTGCTCACACCAGGTCTTTGTTGCACACCTTTTCTCCTGTCTTTGATGATGGCCAAGGCTTCATCAGATTAATGACAAAGTCCAGTCAAGTTCACTCCAGTGAAGTCTTAACTTCACTCCTATTTCCTGGCACTCTTTCTCCAAGATTTTCTATCCTAACTGAACAGTAGATCACATTATTTCCTATGATTACCCTAACAACTTGTTTTGTCTGCTTGACTTTGGCTTTTGGGTTGTTTTGTTTGTTTTTGAAAGGTAGTGAATTTACATTCTGTAAATTACATTTACATTTCAGGAAAGGAGAGAAGCCAAGAACAGCAAAAAATAAGGAAATAAGCTGGAGGGATATTTTGAAATGACCCATCCTCACCAACACTCCTCCAAAATACAGCTTTCTAGCCCTCCTCACCAGACATGCAGACTGAAAAGATTTGACTTGGGCCACCCAGCAATGACTCAGCAAGTGCTCTCTCTTTCACAGAGCAATCATAATTCAGATTTTAAACCATCATTTGACTGAAGAGCCCTGTTCCCTTAGCAAAAAAGTAAAACCATGGTGAGCCAACCCAAATAATAAGTCAGTTCTGTCTACCTGAGTCCCCTGTAGTGCAGTCTAACTTCAACCATTTCAACATCTGCATCAGCTATGTGGCTGTTCAGAACACTCAAAAAGATCTTCATACAGCTGCAGTATTACATGCAGTACTTTACTGAGTCATCAGAAGTGTATGCCTTTTAACATAGAGATGCTTAAGTTTCCCTCAAAGCATTTAATTCCACATCTATTCTTCCAAAACTTGCTTTGCCAAATAAGCATAGCATCACCAGACATCAAATGGTCACGTTATGGGCTATTCTGAACACGTATTTTCTTATTCAACTGAAAGAAGAAATTAAAATAAGTGAATAAACCAGTTCATTTACCAGTTACAGTGAACACAACCCTCAAAGGTATTTGAGCCAGTTTTCAACTACTTCATTCAGGCCATGGTCCAGAGCCATTTCTCCTGGAAACAGTGCCAGTTTAAGCTGCTCCCATCCTCAGCCATTTGTCTGGGATTGATCCCACACCACCTCCCCAGCCTCAGTACAACTGCCTGGAGTGCCATATGGTGAATGGATCAGGAAACTGCTCAGGGTTAAAAAAAAATTAAGCCAGCAGTGCCACCAAGAGAAATGTCTGTGGAACCACAGTCTCCAAAACTTCTAAAAACGTTGCCACTGGAGGGTCAAGCTAAAAGCTTTGACACTTACCCTGCATCTTTTGTGCCCATGAAGTCCTGAACAGGGTACATGAATTAGCTCAAAGCCAGCTGCTGTATGTACATGGAGGCAACTTCCCCAGGAGCAGATCAAGTTGCTCCATTCCACTTCATTCTGAAAAGTAGCAACAGCTGCTACAAGTAAAATAAAAATATTTTTAAGAAAATTACTAGAAAGCAAAGCCCAGCAAAATCCCTGAGGCTCCTCTGGTTCCCCTGCTCTCATTCTGACTTAGACATGAAAGTTAGTTGACATTATTCCCATGTACCACTGACAACAGTAACTTTCTGGGGGAATCAATATAATGATCAGCATCAGTTTAGCTTGGAATTCTCCATCGGTTTCCAAGAGCAAGTTGGATCCAAATTCTAGAAGTACCACTTTTACGATTCACTCAGTTTGATGTTACATAACAATTCTGCTGCTCTCAAGCAGGTTTAGAGATCCTGGTATGTGCATGGCAAGAATAGCTTCTTATAATACAGTTACTCATTCTTTACAACTCTTTATGATGGCTATGCCATGGCTTTTTGAGACAACTCCAAAAATTCACACAAAGTTCTGGAAAAAGAAAAGTCTGAGGTAATGAAAATGGGGAATAGTACATTATTTGCATGCACGGTATATAAAAGGCAAAAGCGAATGCTCTTTTGATTAAGAAAATACCTGATATATCTTTCTTAGAGCCTCTTGAAAGATTTAAGTACAGGATCAAACCTTCCTTTTTCCAGATATTGTTCACTGTTGCTTACTTTGCAACTATGCAGCAAATTAATTAACTGATTAATCCCTACCTTGGGACACCTGAATTCTCTATGCAATGTCACATTCAAATAAACTTTACTCAAAATCCATCAGTGCAAGTTCTTGATCTACATAACATTTTTCTTTTCATACAAAACCAAAGAGGAGGGACGGGCAGAGTATAAAGCACTGAATCCTTGCAGTCAATTTCATAGGAAAACTCCCGTGTTTGATCTTTTTGTCCAATTATATGAAAGAAACACTCCTTCCTGAGCACCGCCTGAGCTGACCCTGGGAGACACATGAGGTGACATTCACAGGCACAGGATGACAAGCTCAACCTTACTAGAAACGCTGAAAGGAAATAGGAAGTTTTCTTTACTGCTGAGCCAAGAAAAGATTGCCCAGTTGATGTGCCCCAAACCTACAAGACTTCTGTTGGCATCACCACTGATACAAAACAGCAGAAACAATGACAATTGTCTGAATCCCTATTGCATTTTGAGTTTCTCCTGCTCCTTTCAAACTAACTTCACAACACAACACAAAACACACCCAACAACAACATTCCTTCATTTGGAGGCAGCGGTGATGAGATAAACTCTGGCATGTTTTTAGCATTGTCCCCAGTAGTTGGAGTAGATAACATGACAGGCTCCTCACCAACAACTTGCTCTTCATCTTTAACCCAGATGCTACTACAGGAACCAACAATCTATGCACCATTAGTTTAAAGCACATTTGTCCATTTACTTTCTACAATAATTTTACTATTTTTTCTGCGTCTTCCAGTTGATTTTAAGGCTAAAGAGCCAAAGCTGCAGAGCACATACTGCTAAAATAAGGAATGGACAAAAAAATTTCATTTTTAAAAAGATGAGCTCAAACGTGTTCAAGAAGTTAACACTACCTTAGGGGAAGGAAAACAGAGGACAACATGCAAAACACTGCACTGAAAATCAATATATGGCAGAAACCAAGTGCCACCTACAGAAGTGCGATTCTGTGCCCTACAACAAAGCCAGACCACTTGGGAACGCCAGAAAATTTGGGAATGCAGAAGCAGGAAGACTAAAACAACTACAGATTGTAAAAAGACTAGGTAAAAGCAGCTCAACACACAGCCAAGGCAAATTTTACTTCATCTTTTAGTGAGAAACTATCAGCATGTGGAGTACTTGTCTAAAATATCTTAGTTTCAAATTATCAGAAATGTTTTGAAATTATTTTCATATTAACTGTAACAGTAGTGGTAAGTTTCCAACACATTTTGTCAACTTCCATTTTACTATTAAGTGAAGGTAAATTCAATTAAAACAGATAAAATCTGTTCCTATTTTCTTCAAGTGGTTTTACCTAACATACTGCATTTTTAACAGTTTCCTGTTTGTAAATTACCAAAGATGAGATACTAAAAAAAAATACAATTCAGAAAAGCATCAGTATATTGTTTCCAGCACTAGATCTCACTAGCTTTACTGTAAATAAATAAATAAACAGCTGCTTCAAACTCTCATCAATATTTAGGTTTTTACGAATAACATCTAGTATTGCTACAATATATTTCCCTATCCACAATTAAATGTCACATCTGCCTATCACAAGACATTAAAGACTTCCAACTCAATTCTTGATTTTGTTTTCCAATCCACGGACATCATGGCAGCAAAATTCATGCATCAATGAACATGAACTTACAAATCACCTCAACCTTTTTACTGAGAGTTGCACATTAGATGTTTATAAGCTCGTTTCCATTTTTTCTTTCATGTGGTGAAAATATACAACTGAACACATGCCTATATTCAACTTCCAACTGCAGGACCATGAAAAGTCACAGAACTCTGAGGTGAAATTTTAATAATTTGATTTATATTTTAATAATTACACCTCTAAATAATAATTTTTAAAGCACAAAAGAGAAAACACCTCTACCATCATCACATCAAATCTTCTCAGGAGTGATTAGAGAGTTTGCAACTCGTGGCCCACAAAGCAATTCTTAAGGGACAGTAAAGACCAGGGAGATCATATGGCATTGACTCCATCTCTTTCCTTCTGGCCATTTCTTTATTTGCCCAGAGTTATCACTGCAATCAGAGCAGCACACAGGCCTTTCCAGGTAGTCAGCAGTAAGGAAAAATGGAGTTCCTCTGATAACACCAGCTGTTAAGCTGAAAAAGAGTTACAAATTCTCTCAACAGCTCGTGAAACACATACACATATATAGACATGAACACTTAAGTATACAAAGCTTTTGTCCTTGTTATTTTTATTTTAAATAAATGCTTTGCATGCAACAGGAATGTCCAAGAAGGACAGATCAAGAGGTCTAACTATAAAGTTGTGATTCAGAATGCGGAAGTCAGCAAGAAAACTCCTGGATTAAATTTTATACATTGCACACATTGTACCTGTGTATCAAGTGTTTACAACATCTCTAAACATTACAGGATAACTAAGAGGCAAATCCTGGCATAAAGGATCTGCATGGAATGGCAAGAGCATTGTTCTCCCAGGAGACCAATAGCACTCCCAACCACTGCCAGTTTTAATATACTTTCATGTAGTAGGATAGACCTACATAGACAACTGAGTTCTTTTCTACCTTTTCTTTCCAGGACAATAATTTCAGCTATGATAATAATCACTAATTTAGCTAGGAATATACAATCATGAAACAAATTTAGCAGCAATTGAAAAGTGGACTCTTGGTTTCTCTGCTCACAGGCTGAGAGCAGCCAGTCCACCCTTCAGGCCTGGAGTTCCTGATTTAAGGAGTAGCTGTGTTTCCAGCAGGACTAATGAAGGTCGGTTTCCTGTGGATTTGCTCCTGCAAGCCCTGTGGCCATTTAACCTTAATTACGTCAGTTGTCTCTAAGCTTGCCATGTCTCCTTGAGCTCCCGCACCCCGTAAAACTCCCCATTTGCCCATCTATTCCCATATTCCCACACTCAGGCTTGCTCTCACACCTTTGTTAACACCCAGCTCTTTGTCCTGCCCTCAAACCACCTTCACACCCCATCAGCTCCACCCCCTCCCCTCCCTGAATGCTGCTGTGAATCACAAAATTAACTGTAATTGGGTTCAAGCTGGATGCACACCGGCTAGCCAGCTGGAGACCCTTCTGCACCTCCAGGAGTGCACCAAATGCCATGACCTCCTCACCTTTATGGTTTTTTGGGAAGAGGGCTCTTGGATGCCAGCTTTCACAGGGAGGGAGAATGCAGCCTTTCTCAAACCTCTCCCTGTTCTTAAACTGGTTGAAGTTGACCGGGGGGAGGTTCACACTTATTAGGAAAAGATAAAAAGCCACTGTAAATTATACTTCCTTCCAAAGCCAGGATTAAAAGGTAACTCGGTTCCAGCCAGCTGCAAATCATATTGAAAATGCTGCCTGCTGCCCTCCTCCTGTGCTGTGGTTCAGAGCAGCTCCCGTATTTCTCCACCATCCATCCCGTTCAGGGGGAGCAGGAAGACACAAAATTGACAAAAAGTCGATTTCAACATTTTTATGCTGCACCCTGTGGGCAGCAATGAAACTGTCAGCGGGAATTACCGTTTCACTCCTGTGACGGGTAGCAGAAGGGTCTGGAGCTATTCACAGGGCTGGCCACCTCAAAACAAAAGCCATGGGAGGATAAGAGCAGCACTCACTCCAGCTAGGACAGCCCACGTGGGACAGGACTACCAGAAAAAAGTCCTTATGCTTTGCTGGAGGCAGGGGAGAGGATACTCATTGTAGCAAATATCAGCTAGCAAGAGTTAATTACAAATGCACAAAGAGAGACTAATCCACAGAAACTACCTGTTGCTAAAAGAAATCTTATTATTTTTTCCTCTACCCACTCCCTTTGTGACTTATACTTGTTTGTGCCTCAGGGACAAAGAACAGGTAACGTGAAAATCAAATACTGCACCTTAAAGAGGGTAATGATGCTCCAGCAGTTAAGTACTAGTCTGGGACTCGTTAGACCTAGATAGTATTTCCAAAACCTTCCCAGGCTTCCAGCACTCCTAGGAGTACATAACTCCATAGCATAATGCAGTGCTGTGGAGCCAGCCTGAAAACCAGCAGGAATATGGCCACGGCAGCACTGCACTGCACCCAGGCTGGAGTGCAGCTGGAGCATCCATCCTGCTTCTCAGGTAGTTTGGATCTATCCAAATGGTGCTCCACCACGACACGTAAGCACACCCTTAGTCACCCTGCCTCAGAAACCAGCTGTGACATGACAGTTCTTCCTTAAATTACCAAAAATTGTAAGGAAAGGCCATCTGAAGAGAAACATACTCAGATACCGAAGTTAGGAAGAGGAGCAAGTTCCATACACCACCCATTTAACATAACAGATACAGCCCCCGGATGCCTCCGTTTAGCACCCTCTCTCTTTTTGTCAGCTCTGCCCTTAAGAGTTTACAAATTATGGCTCTGACTTGTAAATGTTAGTAAATACCTCCTTAGACCTTACTCAGTGTTTCCATAATTGTATACAGATTCTAGAGAATACTACCCTGCAGGAATAACATCCGAAATAGGTTCTAAAAATAAAGCATTCTAGACGATTCTCACATATAGCCGAAGGTTGGAAACATAAACCATTCCATAAAGAAGGGCACGAACAGAATGCTACTTGAATTACAGCTAGAGAATGGGAAGAAAAAATACCCAAAATAGCATACCAAAAAAACGCACCAAAACCCCAATCCTCGATATAGTAAAAAAGTAGCATCTCAAGTGCTACATTCTGTTTCTAAAACAAAGCTTAAAGCCTGGGACGAATGAAGACAGGAATTCTTAATTTTGTGATTGACACTTCTCGAACTAAGCAATCAGTAATCTCTAAAATCAGGCAATTGTCTGCTTGATGAGTTTGTAAAAAAGGTAACATTCCACCCCGATCCGTGTCGGGCTGTGAACGCCGCCCCCTTGCCAGCAGCAATATGGATTGCCCAGCGCAGTCCGGTGATTCCTTTTTTCAGCCTACGTAATGCCCATTTACATAGACATGGTATTTTTAAATGTGCTTTCAGAAGCACTAAATAACACAAAAACATAGAAGGAGACAAGCACAGAAGTAACACAGCACTCCTGTGACAGCGGAATTCACGAACAAAATACCGACCAAGTCCGGGGAGCACAATAAAACTCCATTTTCCAGATTATGCATTCAGAACGCCAACCCAAGGAAATCCTGGCCGTGTTTCCCCCCTACAGTGAGAGTGTGTCTGAGCACAACAGAGCATATCCTGGCTTCTTCGCTAACCTCCACGCACATTCCTACACCCCTTAGGAAAACAGTGACAGCGGACATGAAAGGGAGGGAAACAATGACATTCTTTTAATAACAACGTTCACCAGCGCGCCGGACCCGCTCGGTCCGCGTTACGCGGCGGCAGTTCCTGCATTCCCGCGGACCAGCCGCATTCCCCCTGCCGCTCCGGGGGCCGCCCCACCGTCCCCCGCGGCCGGTCCGGCCTCGGTCCCGTCCCCCCACGGCTGCCCGGCCGGGGCTCGGGGCCGGCGGGGCCGCATTCCCGCGGGGAGCCCGCCCGGCGCCGCCGCGACCCCCGGCCCCGCAGCGCGCCCGGGGCTGTGCCCCGCCGGGCCCGCCGCCCCCCCGGCGCGGCTCTTACCGCCAGCTCGGGGCTGTGCGAGTCCCGCTGGGACACGGCGCGGATGACCCCGGCCCGCCAGCGCCCGCTCTCCGGCGGCTCCTCGCCGCCCAGGCACAGGAACCGCTTCCCCACCAGCTCCGGCCGCGTCTCCACCGCCATGGCCGCCGCCGCCGCGCAGGCACCGCACCAGCCGCCGAGCCCGCCGCTCTAGGGGCCGCGCATGGCGGGCGCGGGGCGGGGACGGGCGCGGGGCTGCGGGCTCGGCAGGGTCGGGGCCCCTCGGCCGCCGCCACAGCCCGACACAAACAGCGCGAGGGGCGGGGGCGGCCGGGGGCGCGCGCTCCCTCCTCCCGCCCGCCTCCTCCCTCCAGCGCGCGCCCGCCGCGCTGCGGCCCCGACCACTCCGCCCACGCAGCCCCACTGCCATGGAGACCGGCGCCGCGCGCCGTCTCCCTCCGCCGGGAGCGCGGGGCGAGCGGCCGCCGCCGCAAAGAGTCCGCGGACCGCCGCCGGGGCACCGGGGACCCCCCCGGAGCTCGTCCCGCCGGCCCTTGCCCGGCCCCGGCCCCGGCCTCGGCCCCGGCCGGGGGAGCGCGGCCCTCACCTGCCGCCCACGCGCTCCCGGGAAGCGGCCCCGCGGTGATGTGACACTGGCGGGGGACCCTCTCCGTGCCTCCAGTGCCTCTGCGAGAATTCGGGCACAGCCCCTCCGGGAATTCGGGCACAGCCCCTGCGGCGTGTCTCCCCTCGGTGGGAGAAGCGGCTGAAAACCCACGTCGGGCTCGCCCACACCCTGCTTAAGGCACCGCTCCCGGAGCGCATTAATGTGTGTGAGTGAATGAAAGGAGGTGCCAAGAGCGTGGACCAGGCTCGGTGGTGCCCAGAGATAGGACAGGAAGCAACAGGCAGCAACTGACGCGCAGCGAAGTTGCACCTGAGCATGAAGAAGTTCTTTACTGTGCAGTGACCGAGCACTGGAATAGTGCTGGAATAGCCAGAGAGGCTGTGGAGTCTCCCTCACTGGAGATATCCCAGAACTGGCTGGACACAATCCTATGCCATGTGCTCTGGAATGAAGTGCTGTGGTCCTTTCTGTCTTGAGCCGTTCTATGATTCGGTGAGAGCTGAGGCTGGCAGGGGTATCTCGGTAGCCAGGCACCAGGGTATGGGAGAGCCAGGACTAGGTCTGCCATCTGCAGCACCTTCTCCCCCCATGTCAATGTGTTAGGAGTTCAATAAAGACATCCATCCCTCCATCCATTTCTCCCTACTGCAAACAAGGCCACAGAACTCCCTAGGAACACGCCATCAGTTTAGTCCCTCAGGAGCTTTTACAGACAGAACACTTCAGACCTAGAAGACTTCATTGGATCCTGCTGAGTGCTGAGAAACGGGACACCCAAGCAGTGAGCTCAGAGACTCACACAGGCTTCAGCTGAGAGCTTGGGCTGTATCTCCCAAGGAGGCCATGCAGCCCTGTGCTATCAGTCTGTTATCCTTTCCATGGAGCATATGGTCAGGCTGTAGTAATGCCATGTTTGCGTTTCAAGAGTTCTTCCTTCATGTTATCTGGAGGTGTAGCTTTCCTGAACTTCTGCCTGCCTTTACTGGGACGCCTGCCCTCAAGAGAGCGGGTTAATGATTTCCCATCTAGCACTAAAAGCAAATTTGAACAGTGCATTTTTTGAAAAATAGATTATGAGGCAAAAGCAATAAATCAAGAGTGCCAACTTCGTGCATTCCCGTGTATTTCAGTGGAACAAATAACTTCTGGTACAAGGAACGGTAATTAACAGAAAACAAACAAACAAAAAAGAAATCATTATTCACCATGACAAGTTTGTTCACAGTATCAGAGTCAGTTCCAAGACGTAACATTTATACTTGAGCCTATAAGGTGCCTGGCATCCCATGGCAGCAGGCCAAGGATGCACGGAGGCATGTTCCTGAGAAGCTGCAGGAGCAGCCACAGTGCATTTGAGCTAAATGAGATCTTCATCCACATCCCAGGGTGATGCTACAACCAACACATGAGTACTACAGTCTTGCAGAAGGAGAAAAGTCTAAGTATGGGGCAGTTATTCATAAAGGGCATACAAAGAAGTTACAAGAATTACTAAATAAGTATTAATCATATCAAAATTCTTGTATTGGATTCCCTCTTGTTTAATCAAGTAGTAATTTGAGATATTATTGGATTCTACAATTAAGTAGATTGCATTAGTGTACCACAAAACGTAAAATATGCCAAAAGAAGCCAATTTACATGATTCTGATAGACTGAGCCTATGAATTCATCACAAAGTACCAAAATATTAAGAGTCAAGTGTTTTTAATTTGTTAAAAAAATTCATATCAAAGCGCTGACACAAGAAGTATGTTTTAGTACAGATTAGAATTCACTAAAGGCTGAACCATTTTACAGTTGTTATTACCTGAAAATACCAGTAAGGTCAAGTAACATCACCATGTGGGTGTGAATTCCTGTGGTCAGCTGTCAGTTCCAGATGCCAAGTGAGGAGGGCAGGACCTTTTCTCTGCTCCCCATGACACCCAGGAGAAGACACCTCAAGGGAAGGTGATGGCAGATTGTCAGGGCAGCATCACTCCCCAGTAACTCCACATCTCAGCTCTCCTCTGTTTCACTTATTCAGCTTGGAGCAGCTTCTGCTACCACAGAGGTGCTTGAGCAAAGTCAAAATGTTCAGGTGGATCAGCGTACGTGAGACCCACAGGTTGCTGAACATGTTTTCCACCTTCAGCCTCCATTCATTTATCCATTTCTTCTTTGCTGCTTCCTTTATCTGCAAAGTGCTGTAAACTGGAAGAACATTAAATGCTTAGGATGTGGATAAGTCATCTCGGAGCCTCTGTCTGCAACAGAACATAAAGTCATGGTGCTGCAGAGTAGGGCCTGAAAATAGCTTAGATGTTAACTTTTAAACAGTCTGTGCTCTATCACACTTAGCAGGACTTCTTCCTTTCTCAGAAGCCTTTGCAGGTGTCAAACCTATACATTAATTTCTTTTTCAAAGGATAAATATGTGCAATATTTGAACAGAAAATTCAAAGCCCTAAAACTCACAGGATTGGAAGAATTAGGGATGGTATGAACTGATGCATCTTCCAAAGAAAGTGTCATAAGGAAGCCTCTAGAAAGATCAGCTCCTTTTGGAGCTCAGGAACAACTCTCAGAGCCACATGCCCATGGACAACAAGAAAACAGAGCTGACACCTTCAGGCTGGAGAAGTCCACTGAAAAATAAAGCAAAATGCGTCTAGACTGAGCCCCAGGGAAGGAGAGCTCCCTTTGGGAAATGGACTGCAAACAAACTGCTCCCTTGCACTCCTATGTGGCCCCAGCACAGCTCCGGCAGTAAACACAGTGACTGGTAATTCAAGCACCAAGAAAAGAGGCCCAGCCATCTCAACAAAAGGAAAGACAACCCTGACGCTGGGTATGACCTGCTGGGTTCATCCTCTCACCCAAATTGCGCATCAAACACACATTAACCACCTGAGCCCACCTGAAAGAGGCAACTTTGCACAAAGGCATGGGAATAGGAAGCTAGGGGAAATAAGTCTCAGTCTTCTATCCCTCCAAGCATCAACAAAAGCTATTTCCATGACTTCAAAAATCCCTGCATCTTCCATCTTTACCTATAATTGAAAAAAACATTGATAGTGCTGTTTATGTCTTCAACAAATGGGGGAGGGTTTTTCCCCCAAATGTTTTCAGTCCCACTTCCCTGAAAATGTACACATTGGGCAGTTGCAAAATCTTTACTGAGAGCTTTTTCTAACTTCCAGGTTGAAATGCAACACAGTCTGTATTGGCAGTAATTGCACCTTTTCCATACAGATAAATGCCACATTTTGAAATGGTTATTTCCACTTTGCAGGAAGGAAAATTGAGAAAGACAAAATGACTTGTCACTGTCACCAACTCTTAAGCAGAATTAATACTAAGCTACTTCTTCCTAAAATATGTCCTGTATACTTCTAGATCTATTTCACCTTTCCTTGGGAAATAGCAAGCATTAGTTTCCTCTGAATTCACAATTCCTCAGAAATTTGGAAAGTCATATTTAATGTTTTTCTAGGGTTTAGCAATAGAAAATTAATAATCTATATTTAACAGTTTGGTTTAAAATTTTCCTAACTTGCAAATTCACAGCCAAGAAAAAGCCCATTTTTTTCCTCAAGCATCAGTTACTTCTGTAATAAAGCAAACTTTTGATTTCAAATTGTCTTATCTTCTACAGAGAGACCAAGGGCTTTTCTTAATTCATCCTACCAAAACCATCCTAAAAACATAATAATTTGAGTGGTGAGGCAGTCCTAGAGCACTGAATGGGACACAGGATCAAGGGGAAAATATGATTATCTGAAAACAGCTATTTACTGCAGATGCAAAGGCTGCACTAAACACCTGGGGGTGCAGAGGTGCATGACAGCATGAGTTGTGGTTCGAGGCCTTACCTCCCCGGCTCTGCCACTTACATCCCCTGTGGTGATTTATTGCCTCTCTGACTGTCTACAGTCACAACTCCATCTGGGGCTCTCCATTGACCACTCCTAATCTCTTCCTGTATCTTGGCTTTCTCACTTGTAAAAAGGCTGCAAATTTACTGCTATATTTGCATTGCAGGTGAATACAGCACCCCTCTGTGCCCGGGTATCACCCTCAGGACTTCTTTGATACCGTTGCTACAGCACACAGGGGATTTAAGTTTACTGCCTTTGCGGATCACTCCAGCCATATCTGCACAAGAAAACATTGCAGTTCACAGGGTGCGACTCTATCAAAGCTGACAACAGCAAGGAGCACTACTGAGCCTCCATGTGATGCTTCACATTCAATCTGTAGCCTAGAGCACATGAATGCAGCAGATCCTGACTCCACCATTTCTTTCTGTTCCAGCTAATGAGATATCACCAAAAGATGGCTGAACAAATTAAATATATACGGCCTTCAATACATCCTCTTCCTCAGAAGTTTGTTGACATCTCGAAATACTAGTCCAACCCTAATCCCCTGCCCCTCACTCATTCAAACACTGCCTTACACTTGAGCCAGCAAACAAGGCTCCTGAGTACGCCACACTGAATACACAGTCGGCCAGCTCAGCCCAGTGAATCTTCAGGGCCGGGTTCTGCTGAGCTGAGCTGAGCTGAGCTGAGCTGAGCTGAGCTGAGCTGAGCTGAGCTGAGCTGAGCTGGGCAGGGCTGGGCTGGGCTGGGCTGGGCTGGGCTGGGCTGACCCTGCCCTAGGGCTGGACACCTCCCTGCAGCTGGGGATGGCACCACCTTTAACAGCTGCCAGTGTTTCCTGCAGTGAGTGTTTAAGTGCAGCCTGAGGGCAAAGCATCATCAGACCAGCACAATACCTTGGTACCAAACAGCCCCTCCCGGTCCTCATGAGTTTACACCCTATACAGGTAAAACGCAAGAGGGTGGGGGAATAGAGATAACAAGGCTGTCAGTCCCCACCTTTCCCTGAATACCTACAGGCTTAATTCCTCAGGTGAAACTGCAGGATGCTGCTTTGGCCTTATCAGACAATGTCTCCACCTAAAACAACCCCTCTGAATTTGCTTGGAGGAAAATGTTCTCAGTTTCTTCAGGCCATTTCTATTAGTCCCTCAGCCCAGATGCAAGCATTAAGAGCAAGGATGATGCACAGCAGCAGCAGCAGCAGTGAAACTTTTCTGTGGCCATCCTAGTAATGTTACATTTCCATTCAAGCTTCTTCTGTGCCTTTCATTGAGCTACTGACGCCAGCTTGAGGCTTCTCAAGAATCAGACTAAGCTTTAGGCCTATCTTTCAGCCCCTAACAGAGCTCTCCCACGACAACATAGGCTGTACTGCCCAGAAAGCAGCAGCAGAACTGAGAACAAATTCTTATTGAGCTGAGGGAATCTGCCTACAGAACAAAACTCCAGAAGAGATGGAGCATACTGAGCCTCAACAGCCTCAGCAGTGCTGATGGGCTTTCTGACAGGGTCTGGCTTTTACTGGGCTGAACTTTTCTCCTGTCAATCACTCACACATAAAACCTGAAATCAATTACCTTTAAAAATTAATTAATCACCTTCCCAGGAACCTTTGCTTCCAGTAGTGCTTCCTCCCACTTGCACCTAAGCTATATAAAGGCCAGTAAGTGATTTTTCTCTTGTTGGGAGGCTACTGGCTAGAAACCTGGCTGGGGGTAGGGACATGTATGCTTCTTCATGTGGGCTTCTGGAGCACCAGCTTTGTGGGTTTTCCAGTGTATATTTCTATTTATTTTTGATTAACATTAAATGCTTGGCTATTGCTATTTCTGTGTTTTTATAATTAGTAGCTTCTGAAGGTTAGCAAACGGGTAACAGTAAAAAGAAAATCCCTGAGAACACAAACAACCCAGTGAAGACAGTTATTACTTCTATGGCAGACTTTTTTCTTGATTTTAAGATGTGCTGAAGTTTCCCAGAGTATTGTAGAGGAATTTCTTTCTGTGTTGGATGAAAGGTGTTTAAGTTGGTTGTTTTATGAGTAGATACTACTACTGATAAAAAGAATAGGGTATGTTCAGCAGTGAAATAAATTTATACATCTTTTTTGAATTACCTAGGAGGTGGGTCAGGACTCTTATCCTCGCTGGAGTTCACTAGTATATTGTGTAGTAAAGATAAAAAGAAAGAAAATGTACACTATGTCTGGCTAGAGTCTTTTGCCTCCTGAGTTGTTAAAGGTTCACATGGCACCCCACACAGAGTGGATTGCAGTACTTGGAATAGAAATCTTATAATCTGATTAGTACTCTGTACATAACTTAACTTAAGAAGCTTCAATGTAAACATTAAGAATCTTTTAAAAATTAGTTTAAAGAGCTCTGTTGGTGCTGCTGCCCAGGGAACTTTCTACCTCCTGAATCTCCAGTTTCTGTATGAATTGTGTTGGGGTTGTGACCCCTACAGAAGCAGGAGCTCCTGCTAACAGCAGCTTTAGACTGACATCACTGGGATGCTGGCATTACTTATCCTGACATAGCTAAAATAGGCAATAGTTATGGTAAGGAAAGGGTTTAGTATGCTGCTGCACAATGCATACAATAAAAAGAAAATGGGAAGGTTTAGGAAAGTTCTAAAGCTGAGATAAGAAATAGCTGAGTTCAGCCACCATTAAACTGTGCACTAGATGGGGGAAATGATGAAAACTTATGGCTATTTGTTTGTCAGGAGAGGAAAAAGGCAATAACAGAAAGATGGTTGGGTATTTCTGGACCTGAGGTAGAAAGAAAAGCTCATGATGGCTTAGAAAAAATTCTTTTACTTTACTGGGTTTTTTTTAAATTTCTGTAATAATCTCTCTCCTCAGACTCTTCTTTCTCAGCCTCACTTAGTACTTTGCTATCCAAGTTCCTTTGGATTTTCTTAATGCAACTGTAGCACTTCCCTTATATCTTTATCTCATTAGACATGACTGTTTACCAGTTTTGTCTGAAACAGTAGCTATCACATGTAGTAACCTCCCTTTAACAGACCTTCCTGATGGCTATTTTTGTGTGATGTTAGTTCTTCTTTCCTTCTGCCAGCAAACTGTCTCCCAATTAGATTAAAACTGATACATAGGTTTCTTTCCTATATTCCAGCTGCCTGTCCTGTTGAGTTTCTGTGTCAGGGAAGGCTAACAAATTAGTGTTAACTGTGTCCTGCAATTCAGTAATAGCTGTTATTTAACAATATCTTTTTGGTAAGGATTGTCTTAATATTTCATAGTGTTGTCTGGCACAGGGTGTAAACAAATTATGTTACTGATTCTGTGCTGATCAAGCAGTGGTACTTTAGTATTTTTCTTGGCACTGTTATCCCAATTAAAACTATCACAAATTTTCTACTGAGCCAGTAACTCCTTCAATTAATTTACTGTTCTCATTAGGAGTGTTCCAGGGTCTGTCTGTCACATTTGTTCAGCCTATGCTCAAAATTGGCCCTAGAAAGGGAATTGATTTAAGTCTGCCCTTACTGCAAGAACTGTAATGAAACATTACATCTTATAATGACAATCTGAAGAGGCGCAGACCTCCATAAGCAGAGAGATGAGAAGGGACTTGCATGTCTTCTTGGGTTTAACAGCAGAAAGATTGTGTTTGGCTGTTGCTGTGTCATTTAATTGAATGAAAAGATTGTCTTGGAGTCACGGACTAGCTGAGGCTGGAAGGAACCTCTGGAGACTGTCTAGTCCGAAGCCTCTACTCAGAGCAGGGCCACCTTGAGCCAGCTGCTCAGGGCCCCGGCCAGCTGAGTTTTGAATAAATCTTCAAGGCTGGAGACTTCAGTTTCTCTGGACAACCTATCACAGCAGGAAAAACATTTTCTTGAGCTCAAATGGGATTTCCTGTATTTCAGCTTGTGCTCATTGCATCTTGTCCTTTCCCAGGGCACCACTGAGAAGAGGTGGCTGCTCCTCCTTTACTCCATCTTCAAGAAAGATTCTTGTAACCATTCTTAGGCTGGTTAGTACCGAATTCTAGCACGGTGTGTGCAGGTGGCTCCGTGCTTTGAGAGCACAGGCTGCACAGCTCTGCAGGAGACCTACCTCCTTTTCACTGGAGTGGTCTGAAGGGGGCTTTGCTCTTACTATCAGGTCCTAAACCCAAGAACCTACTGTGTGCCAGGAGCACTGTGCTACCCTTTCTGTGTTTTGATTTTGCTTTCAGGTTAATAGACTAAAATACTTGTTAGCTTTAGTGTTAAAAGTTGCTGAAGTGAGGCAAAAAGTAATTGAAATTAAATCTTCATCTCTTAGTCCTCTACTTTCCCCCTCCCTTTCATCTTTTCCCTTTTAATCAAAATTATGTTCCCAGAACTTTGCCTTGGTATTACCAAGTTGCAGCAGTAACTATCTGTGAATATTCATTATTTGGCCATATAAGATGACCCCAAATTATAAAACATCAAGTTGTAATTAGAGGATATAGTGTGCAGAAACTTCCCCAGCACAGGCTGGTCTGTATCTGAAAACACTGCATTAACCTGGACTTGAGAAAAGGCCATCAAGTCTTTTCTGCTGGCTCTTTAATCCCAGTGGTTATTTACCTGCAGCAGACTTCAGATGACTGCACACAGCTTTGTTTGACATGATTCAGAAAGGTCAAGGTCCAAGGCAGGTGGTGAGCCAGCCTGTGTGACAGCACTGAAGGGAGGGATGTTCCCATTACAGGAGGAGGAGGCCTCAAATGGCCCCTATTAAACCCCTAATTTGGGACTCTTGCATGTCCAAATGCAATGCAAATCTGCTGCCTTTCTTGTTTTCAGTTACTGACAACAGGAGGATTAAATGGAAGTTTAAGGAAATAGTTGTAATAAGCACAACCCCAGAGACTTGTGTTGACTTCAAGTCAACTTGTGTCTTAAACTGCTTTGAGCCCTCGAAGTTATGATCCAGCAATTTAACAGTTGTGTTTCATATTGTTTAAGTTAACTTTCTTAGATGAAAAAGGGGTCTGAAAGCACATGTTTGGTAACTGCTACACCAGTTGAAGACTGAACTCATTGATACATGAGATTTTTAGTGGTGCTTGCAGTTGTGATGCAACTTGTCTACAGGGAAATAAAGTGAGAAGATCATAATGTCTTCTTTCCAGCATTTTCATAAGCTACAAGACTTGTTCTATGCTAAGGATGGCGAAACTTGGGTGCTTGATTTGTGCTTAAGAACTCAGTGTGTCAACCACAAACTTTAAAAGCCACTCAAAACCATAAAGGTGACTTTGTTTTTTAATTCAGCTGATCAACAATGTGTGCTCAATTAACTGTTGAGCATCCATCATTTGTGGAATTGGTGGTCCTAAGTACTCCAGAGATCAGCTGCTAAGGTTCCTGAGTTTTAGGTTACCCTCTGGTTTCATGTTTGTTGTTTTTTTTTTTTTTTCCTTTGTGTTACTTCTGGTTACATATATATTGATGGATTGTGTTCCAAAATGTGTTAGAGAGGATGAAAAAAAAGACTATGTGGAAGAACTGTGTTTTTACAGGAATATTGTGGGAAAGCAAACTAAAACCAGCTTCTAATTCCCCCTTTTGACTTCCAGGACAGTACCTTTTGGTGTCAATTTTTGATGGCTTACTGTTATTTCTAGCAACTTCTGGGAGACAAGTGGTATGCAAAAAAGGATCAACCTTGTGGGAAGAAGGTCTGATTTGTCTAGACAGAGCTTCTTTAACATAATGTGGATGATTGTTTCCTAGCTTCCTGCAGGCTACAGGCTCAGAGCAGCTACAGCCACAGTGTACTTATGCCTGTTAAACCAGAAGTTCTGCCTATTGTTTTTCCTGCCTTCATGGCTTTCCACTGCTATGGTCCAGCTATGTTATACCAGACCATTAAACATTCAGCATCCAGAATGTCTAGACAGGCTGAAAGACTGTCTGCACTCCCTTTCTCAGAGTCAACTTTCCTAAGAACTAAAAGGCTCTTTGGAAAGCAAAGGTGGCAGAGTTCCTAGTATGAGACATCTTCAGGCTGCCTTCTGAGAGAGCACAGAGTAACACACCCTGGTAGGGATTTCTAGCAGTGCACAAAATTCCCGTGCAAGCCTCCTGCTGCTTCCCACAGAGGCTTTAAGCCTTTGACAATTATTGCTAATGTCTTAAACAGCTTGCACTTATATTCCAAGGATACTACATAGAGATGTACCCTGTTAGCTGGCAATGTCCTGCTGAAATAACAGAGGAAAGAATTAAAGTGGGACTTCCTTGCCACAGAAGATGGGAAAGGCCTTTTTGAGGCAGGAAGAGTTTCTGTTTAGTACCTGTGGATCAAGAGGGACACTTTTGTGTGTGTATCTGCTTGTTTTGACAATATTAAACAAGCCAACTTTTTTTTTTTACACATAACCTTTGTTTTCTTCAGTGCTGATTTGAGTCACCCTGTATAGTAAGAAGCAAGTACTTGTTTCTTGCAGGGTGAAAATGAATGTTTCCTCTATTTGCAAACTGCAAGTTGAATACAGGGTGAGGGCTGATGATCCTTTTGCTGTTAATCTGGCTGCACACTCTGATGGTTGTGTGATTACATTATAGAAACATCAAGCTTTGATTTCAGACCCCAGGACAAGCCTGGGGGGTTTGTCAGCAGTGGGGAGGAAGGCAGGGCAGGCAGCCCGCACAGCATTCTTGCTGAGTCCCTGTTGTACTTTCGGGAGCGAGGACACAGGGGTGCTCCCACCCAGCCATACCTCTGGGGTACAGCCCAGCTCCCCCTTCCCTGAGTGGCTGAAGAAACCTTGTGCTAACTCTCTTAACTTCCAGCAAGGGGAAACAGCATCCTTGTGGAAGTGCTTAATAACCTGGGCTCTTGTAGAGGAAAGTAATTTTTGCTTTATTAGGTGAGCCCTCCAAGAACAGAGATCAACAAAGCCTTCAGACTGGGAGCCAGGGTTTTGAGAAGCAGCATGTGAGGAAGATGCCCAGATCAAAGGGGACAAACAACTGAATATGAGCACCCAATAAGTTTTTCTAACTCCAGTTTGGCATCCTCTACTAATAAGAATAAAAAGTAGGTGGCAGACTTATGCCACTCCAAATCATACAGAGTTAAATACTCATATAGAGTCATATAGAGAAATCTGGTTACAGAGTTCAGTATATGAAAGTGCTGAAAAAAATCTGGGGTTAGAGCTAGAAATCTACCATGAGGTATTTAGGGACTAGAAAAAACATTTCAAGAAACTTGCAGTTTAATTTATCAAGAGATTGAAAGGTGACTTACGAGCAAGTAAGTCCTTGTGGGGAGATAATGAGTGTGAAAGAGCTCTTTAATTTATCACTTAGAGCATAGTAGGAACCAATGACTGGAAACTAAAGGCAAATTCAAAGTTTAAAAGCATGGGCTTAGCTTTCTATAGGGAAAAACAATTTACTGATGAAAATTAAAAACAAAGTCGATGTTTAGGTGCCATCAAATCAATATCCTTTGCTGGCAGCACTGCTTCTAGAAAACAAAGGTTATCTGACACAACACATGAATTAATGATCTCTGTGTCTTGTGTTTAAGTTGGATGAAACTATATTCCCTTCCTGGTTTAAAATATATGGAAACAGATCTTTTCCTCAGTTTGGGGTAGAATGCAGAGAGAGGACAGTTCTTGGAAGAAAAGGAACTCAGTAATGAGGACATAGAAAGCATTGCTCCAAGGAGGGGGGAACCAACATCAGGACACTGTCTAATAAAACAACTTCCCTAAATGCATTTGTTGGTCAGCAGTTTTGACTAAACTTGTCTTAGAAGAAGCAAGGAAAGCCTAGTGGGGTCAGCTGGCTAAAGGCTTACTTTGGGTTGTATATAGGAATTGCTATCCTAGCTCACAGGAATGTTCCCCCTGGGATAGCTCTCCCAGCTAATTGTGGTGTTCTGCCCTGGGAGGGTGGGAAAGAAAGAAAGGGAAACCTCATAGCCCAGTGTCCTTTGCTGGCAACCTCTGGAGTTGCTGGATAATGTACGATGTAGTCCTTCAGCTCTTGGTACTGATGAGGTTCCTCTCAGGCTCTGTGTGTGGGTTTGGCCTCTACATTTCAATAGAGTTGGCTGTAATAAAAGGAATGGAAAGGTCTAGAAAATGTCCCGTAAGGAATTGGGGTTATTTATTCAAGGCATGATTTAATAGCTTAAGTACTGGTTTTGTTTTTTTGAAGTTGTTGCAAAGGAAATTAACACTTTTCCTTCCAAGCTTGGTGGAGGCAGGATAAAAACTCTTGAATAAAAGCCCTTGACTCAGCTTAACTTTGATACAAGGACAAGCTTCCCAGTGGGATAATGAAGGGCTGGTAAACATGGTAAGAAAAGGTGTGTAACCTCTGTTAAAAGGCTTCAGGAACAGGTAGGACAAGACATCTGTCCAAATGACATGGGGGATCCTAGTTTTGTTGTGCAGTAGATAAACCCGGGTCCTTTCCAGTTCAGTGATATGGTTTTTCCCACCTCTTTTGAGCTGATGGTCATGAGCTGCTGCACTGTTTAGCTGGTTGGAGACTGCAACTTTCTGCATTTGGATATTGTGCTGAACAAGGTTCTAAGTGTTGCCAAAGAATGTATATCTCCTTCATTCTAAGTAAAATCTATCAGCCAGTTCAAAAGGCAAACATTGTTTCCTGATAAAATGCAGCTGGTGTGCACATGAGCTTAGTCAGCAGACTATAAAATAGCATAAGCTTTCCATAGGGATCAGAAACATCAAAAGCAGAAAGTGCATTTTAAAAAAAATCTCTAACAGATTGCTGTAATTATTAAATGTGACGCATCACAAGTAGTGATGGAACATAGCTGAGATGACACTACCCAGACAGGAAGGAATAATACGGCTTTGGTCTCTGTGTACAGATTGCAAGTCCCAGAGAGTGGATCATCAGATAACCAGAGTACATGTAGCCCATCATTTAAAATGGGTTTGCTCCCAGGAGGGAGAGGCATATATTTACTGAAACATTAATTTGCAGCTTTTGAACAGCTTTAATGCTGTTCTACTTGGGAACAGGGGGAAAATAACCTATACCAACCTGGGCTGCACTGGTGTGGTCGCACTTAGCTGCAGAGGTCCAGTGCAGTACAGGTCAGACCTCTCTGTCTGTGGCTTATCAATGCAGACATGGGGAAGTGACAGGGACAGCAGAGCTGCTCTGTGAGAGCCTCCTGGGTACTCCTAATGAGCTGGAAATCAGCTCCTCTGTTGCCTCAGCTTGCCCTTGTGGGGCTGCATTTCATATGCTTTCAACTCCAAATGGAAGCAATAAGGTAGGATGGACATATGACTGCTGCCAGGAGAAAGTCTCAGATGGAGCTGTTCTGAACTTTCCCCTTCCTCTTTAGATCACATTTCCCTTCAGAAGAAAAAAATCCTAAGGGGTGCTCTTATGTTTCTGGTAAGAAGGAATTAGAGGCACTTAACCCATTGCAAGCCATTAAAAATTGATAAAACAAATCAATAGTGATTGCCTTTTCATGATAAGCCCTTTCACAGCATGGTGAATTTTCTTTAAAATAGGAAGCAGAGTACGCTTTTAGTGTTTGTACTTTTAATCAAATTAATTGGATTCTGTCTGAACTGCCTGCTGCAGTCAAAACAGGCTAGTGCTGGAGTGATGGAAATGCTCTGGCTTTATATTGACAAGGCTGTTCTGGGTTGCTTTTGGTGTTTTGTCCCAGCCTTATCTGCTTTTCCTGACCTACAACTCACAGAATTAACAGTGCTAGACTTCATTCTTTTCTAGTCTTAGAAGGAAAAAAAATCCATGGGCCTGTCATTGTAAACTCATCTCATTGCAAAGATTTCCCTCTAATATGTAGTGCAGTCATCCTACAACTCCAGCTAGATGCCTTTTGAATTCTAAATTCCACATTGCTTAAAATTCAGAACTAACTGAAACTGTCAGGGCCCTGAAAGTCAGGCAACTGACTTTGAGAAAACCCCTAAACCATAAATTTTACATCACGCTGCCGTTTGTCTCTTCAGGTTTTGCATTTGCAGGTGTATCTGTGAACATGAGGGGAAGAAATTATTCAAAACCCAAGGATTTTATTTATTTATATAGAAGCAAGAGCATTAAAATGAATGTCAGACTGTGTGTAATAAAACTGTGAGAACAGTGGTGAAACATGCCAAATGGAGAGGAAAAAAAGGCAGAATTATCAATTTTAAACTATTTGTTTTTTCATTAAGTTGGATGCTTCACATGACTAATTTGGAATGTTAATAAATATCACAATAACACTTATGAAAAAGATAAACACACGGCCTCTTGGCATTCTGTCTGTCTGTGTGTTGGAAAAAAAAATAGCTTAAGACACAGCTGTGTTAGACACCAACTGGCTTTGCCTTGTTCCCTGGGGAGATGCTGTGCTGGGAGGCTGAACACACATGTGAGCAAGAAGTGGCATGGCCAGAATTCTGTGCAAAAGCTTCAGCTGCTTTGGTTTCATAGAACGTTCACAGCATTGCCCAACACTCTCTCTCTCTCTCTCTCAAATGAAATCTCATTAAGGCAGAAGGACTACTGGGCTGTTTATCTGGAGATTAGAATCTACCTTTGCTGTTGCTTCACAGGAAAGATAGATGAGGAGTTAAATATTTGAAGGTAGCATAAACCATACATTTCAGCCATGTTAATTAATAATCACACCAGCTTAGAAATGGTTATCCTCACCCATTATGTGTTCTGTTGTTTCCACAAGTAAACTGGCATCATCTGTTCTGTGTTCTAGTACCAAAATCACAAATATGTGATATGATTCAGTAACTGAAAGAATTCTGTATTTTTTCAAATTGTTCTCTACTTGAGACTCCTCTGGAATAGATTAATACAGAACAGCAAAGTTAAGAGAAGCCTAGCACTGTGATTAACTATATGCATTTTTAACACATGTGATGCTGTCTTTGGGGGAACATATCCTCCTAATACAGGGAGGGTGGACCCCTCTCTCAGAAACTAGCTCATGTCTTCCTAAATGTTGCTCAATTGCTATTTGCACATCTACAGTGTAACTGAGATGTTGGTTTACCCTGTAAAAGAGATGCAAGTTGAACATTGGTGTTTGCACATATACATTGTATTATATCAAAGTTACGTGACCTTTACAAATGATTTTCCAAACACTGTTAAAACTATTTACAGGAACTTTTAAACTATATCAAGTGGCTTTTGGAAGGAGTGTCAAAAATATCCCATAATGAGATACCTGGAAGTCTCCTCCTTACATAAAAATAGGCAGACATATGAGTAAGACACACCAGGTTTGAATAAGTACATGGCATGGATTTAATTGCCATGTTGCTCTCTCTATTTCTGCCATACAGGAGTATGGATTATCATTATGTGTGAACTGGAATACAGGGAAGTTCACGTGGCATCCCTGTGCCTGTCTGCTGGGGGCCCAGCAAACACCACCCAGCTCGTTGCACGGAATTAAGTCTCAAAACATTCTATGAAATAAAGTCTAATCTTCTTAGCAAGGTAAATTACTCTTAGGAGCCATCTGCCTTTACCCCTTAAAAAAAATGCCTCTTTAAATGTAAATTTAGCTTTCCACCAGAGACAGTATTGCCATGGCAACAAACGCAAGGAAAATAAATGTCTTGCTACAAAATAAGGAGTGGTTTTCCTTTAAACATACTCCATATGAAATAAAATATGCAGCTATGGAACTATTGTACACATGATCTCAGACAGTAAAAAAAGAGTATCAGTCTTTTTCTGGAATGGTTCTCTGAGCTAGTACCGAACGCACAATTGCTTGTGGTGAAGAAATGTATTGTGTACTTAATTTCATGTGCTATAAAGTAGAGTTCTCATCTTGCAGTTTGCTCTGGAGGGACTGGAATGCTACAAACTTCAGCACAGCGTCAGGCAGGCAGCAGGAGTTTACAGAGCTGGAGTCTAAAATGTAATCTCTCCCAGGTAATTTATATTACAAATGCTTTTCTGTGTGAGTTTGCTCTGTACAGTCTGTCACTGGAGGGGTTTGCTATTCAGAGTATAGAAGTAGTGGTTCAGATTTTTCCTTTCATTGAATGAAAGCAAGAATGCGTTCAGGTTAGGCCTCTTTCAAAACTGTGATGAGTGGTGTACTTTAAATTGCTCACAAACAAATTCCTCTCTACTTCTTCCTGCACCAGTAACCCCGTATGAAGGTGAAGTTGAAGAGACGCTCAAGATGGGCAATATCATTATTTGCAAGACCCAAATTCCTACATGGTTAAAAATAGTTAATTTTTATAATGGGTACTTTCCCATTCCAGGCTTCAACTTTCACAGTACACAGCTACAGCAACAGTTTTCAAGCATTGCCATTGTTGAAATCTTCCAAGATTGTTTATTCACCCTCTTCCTTTCATTTCTTTTGGCCTTTTGACTGCATGTGTGTTTGAAGGCTGCCAGGGAGTGCAGATACCTGTAGCTGGATTCTACTCATTGGTGAAGGTGAGGAATTCTAGCGCTTGCCTGTGGAACAGAAACCATCTTGCACTCACCTCACACCTCTCATCTGAATAAGGCAGTGAGTAGTTCACAAAGAATAAGCTCTTTCTTCCTACTGTATGGCAGGCAGGGAAACTGCACATTATTCCCACTTAAAGACCTGTTAAAGAACTAATTTCTGCTACAGATTCTGACGCTGACTTTGGCATGTCACTTTCTGTGAGAGTAAGCAGGAGCAGTATTGAAACAGTAACCTTCTCTTTCTCTACTGTAGCTGCTGAGTGGCATGTTCAGTGGCATCGACATCTGTCGCTTTGGGTATCACTCTGTAACTCGTACTGAAATCAGTGGAGTTGAATATTTCCAGCGATGGCATGGGTAGAATTTGGTACAACCTCCTCTCCTGACAGAAGATGAGTCAGTTTCAGCAAAATATTGTCCTTTTATGTGTGCAAACAGTTCTGCAGGAAGTGTAATGCTGGTACGCGGGGATGGGTTGCAATGGATTAGGCAATCTATCAGGGAGCAGTCAGCTTCTCCTGCATGTCCTGACCTGCCAGACCATGAGCTCGGCAGGAATACCTGGAGTGGGTCACACTGTGGGCTCTGCTGCCGTACTGCCTTAGGCAGCAGCTGATAACAAGGTGTGTAGGGAAGGAACAAAGGCAACGGGACGCACAGGCACTAAGTCCTTCCACAGGTATCCTCCTGCTTACCCGAAGCTTTGGTGTACCTGCACATAGCAGTCTGTGTGGCCGCCCAAGGATGTGTCCCTGGATAGCCTTTTGTACCGAGTGCTCGTCAACAAGCGCCTTCCCGGGGTGATTCAGGGGGTGCTGGAGCCCAGGGAGCCGCTGCCACACGCTCTGCTCCTCCTTACGGAGGGCTCCAGCCGGGTGACACACAGCACCTTCACCTAAGCCCTCCAGCGACCCTGTCCCACTACACTGAGGCGACTTCAGGGGACGACACGGAGGTTTTGGTGAGTCCTACAGTCAGCGTAAGCGCATGGGGGCACAGGACAAAAGCCCAGGCAAGGGGTCAGCGTCTCCCACACACAGACACTTCTCACTGGAGCCGAACACCCGGGGCACCCTCACCCCGCCTCCATCCCCTCACACTCGGCGGACTCCCCTCACGCCCCGCTCCCCTCCCGCCCCTGCGGGCGCGGCCCCGCCCCGCGGCCTCACGGCGCATGCGTACAGCCCCGGTGGCGCGGGCGGGGCGGGGCCGCGGCCATTGCGGCCCGGGCGGCTGAGGGGACGCGCCGCCTTCGCCGCCGCGATGGTGTCCTGGATGATCTCCCGGGCGGTCGTGTGAGTGCCGGGCTGGGGCAGCGGGGGGCGGCTCATCTCCCGCGGCAGGGGGTGATCCCGGGGGAGGCGGCGCTCCTTTCTTCCTTCCCGCGGTCCTCTGCAGCCGAGCACCCTGCGCGCTCCCTGAGCGTTCTGTGCCTCCGAGAGTCCTTGTGCGCCCAGAAACTCTCGCAAAACTGCACCGGGTTCCTGGCGAGCACAGCTTGTCCCTCCTGGTCGTTCCGTGTGTTTTCTGCTCTAAGTGCGAGTTTCCTGGGGCTGCAGAGCCGGCAAGCTCAGGCTGCTTGTGCCTGTCACACGCCTTGCTTGTAAATTGATGTAAAGTAACCTATAAACCTTTTTAACTTATGGCTGATCATAATCTATAAAATCCGGTTCATTTCTAACTCAAGGCAGAGCTGAGAGGGCTGCGAGAAGGGCGGCGAGTGCGGGACGGGGTCTGTGGTCAGTGCAGGCCATCAGCTGATGAACAGGTAGACTGGCAGAGTTGTGTTCTCGGCTTCCTAAAGTCGAGTTTTTGGCAGCCGAAGAGGCAAGCTTTCTCAGGTGGGAGGTATCATGTTACACGTTGTGTAAGTTCTGTTTGAGAAAGAGTAAACTGCGGTACAGCCTCTGGTATTTTTCACGGGCGTTGTGCTGTTCCTTCGTGAAACTGATGGCTTATTGTGCTCATTTGAATAATGTTCCCTCATAAAAGTTGAGTAGGATTTGGGCAGCAGTCTTCCTTGTGCTTCTTGCTGAGTAGCACTGGGGCTCCCAGGGCTTTTTGGGTCACTCGAGCTGAGATTTGCTGCGTGAGAGTTTTTGCCAGGCAAATGAAGTGAACCTGCGCACAAAGCAGTCCAGCAAGCATCCGAATTAGTGTAGAAGTATGAGGCAGGAGCGTACGACCCAGAGCAGGGTGTAATAGGATTTCCATGTTTCGTTGGTGACAAACATTCCTTCTTAAACTGTCTGGTGTAATTTCATCTGAAAACTTGGTCAGGAAGCCCTCTCAAACCACCAGGTAGGCTTTGCTGCTGCAGCCCACTCACCTAGATAAGTAGCAGTCCTCCCTCTCGCTGCCACCCCCTTGGGATTTGTCACATAATTGAAACTTGCAAAGTAGCGCATCGTGTTCCCGAGTAGGCAGAGGACGACACTGGTTTGGAAGAGAGGCTGTGGGAAGAACTGCTGTTGGTGCACTTTGTCCGTGTGGTCTTCCCATGGGCAATACACAGCGCCAGAGGCAAGAGACATAAGCTTACTTTCTGTACATGAGATAGAGTTGCTGAACCTGTTTCTGCCTCCTTACCTAAGAGCACCGACCAGAAAATTCTTATTTTAACAACTTAAACTGTGTGGGGTAAAAGGGAAATAGCAGCGATGCTGAGCACCTCAGTTTCTGATGACCAGATTCTTGTGGAGATGGCTATTTTTTCCCCATGAAGTGGATTTTTAAGGGTTGTATTTGCATTTTGAGGCTTAAGTCCTCTATGAGCCGAACCAATAGCACAAGGAATGAAGAGAACAGCTACTGCTCTCCACGGATTTATTGCAAAAGGCAATAAAGGATAATGCACTGTGCAGTTCCATGTAGTTTGGTTTCCTGGTTGCCACTGGTCACTCACTTGTGTGCCCTAATTATTTTTGCTAAAAATGGAGTCCTTAATATTATTTATACATCCTTTCCACCTTCTTGTGCCCTTGTTTCCTAGCTGTGGAACTTAAATAGTTTGTCAGTGTTCAACTCCTCAGGAAGGGGAAAGTGTTCAATGAGAACTTGGACAGCTTTGAGACTATTGTTTAACTTTGCTTAATAAAGCAAAATTCATGTGGAAACGGAAGGTGAGACATAGCATGAAAGTAGATGTAGTGTGACATTAGAGGTCTTAATTCAGTGGTGTTGAGGCTGTCCTCCTTGTCCTCTTTCCTCAGTATCCATTATGCCATCTTCCTCTTTGATCTGTTCCCCTTCCTGGTCCCTTTCCAGACATACCTGTTCCAGTGACTTTGTTTCTCTGACTTGTGTGTTAGGAGTTTGGAAGGTGTGTACTGCCTTTACCTCAAATGCCATAAGAAACATGGAAGTATTTGTAACCACTGTGTAGCTGTGGAGGCTTGGGGTTCTCTCTTGTTTCTGTAGCATTTCAGTTCTGCTGTGGTGACTGTGAGAGCTGTGGGTATCACTCTGTCCGTGTGTTGTGTGCAGGCAGCCATCAGGAGTACTTGTGGTCTTGACTGGTGATGGGAAGGAGCAGCAGTTGTTCTGGCTGTGGCAGTTCTCCTCCTCTGACTGACCTATTATTTTTCAGGGCCAAAAGAGCAGCAAAATAGTAATTTGTAGGTGTGTGGCAGTGCCCTTTGCTGACTTCTGACATGGGGACTTGTCCTGACACGTATGTCCCGAGCAAACTGCCCTCTGATGGAGTTTGAGACTTTACAATTTAGAATTCATCAACTTCACTAAAAGAGTTTGGTTAAAGCTTGAAGGATCTAGGGAATGGAGCTAGTAGAGAATTAGAATTCTTAATTGCATATGAATTGTCTTGAGGACTCATGCACAGGAAACAGGGAGTGGTTCAAATTCACTGTTCCACCTACTGATCTTTGTTTTAATGAAATCGTTTCCCTTTGCTCTATAAATTCTTCTATACTTAAGTACCTCAACTTGTGAAATACCTTGTACTAATTGGATGTCTTCTTCATGTCAAGAAGCAGAAGACTGGAAGCACATAATTAAAACATCTTTTAATTTTCAAGTTTTGTGTCAGTGGGTTGCTGCTGTAGTAGGTACAGGTCGTCATTACTTCTAAAACACACTGGCTATTTCAACAGTTTTTGGAATGTTTATTGCAGGGTTTTTTATTTTTTCCCTTACAAAACCAACAAGAAAATGGTAATCTCTTTCAGAGTCTCAGAAAACTCCTCGGAGTGGTACATCTTATCAAGTTCTTAGCCCCTAATGGTGGGAATAGCTTTGAAATTTGTGGCTGCCCATCTTGTTAACTTCAAATAGAGCTTGTGCTTGACTTTTAGCCTGCTTTGATTGCTCATTCTTCTCATTTGTAAGGTCTGAGCAATTGTGTACACATCAGTTGCTGAGACAGTATTTAATAGTAAACACGCTGAGTACTTGTCAGTCACAGCCTGGTATGGATGAGATCAGACCATCCTCTTGTGCCAAGCAAAGATGTGAAGCATCCTAAATACAAAGTAGATGGCCATTTTGTACTTGCAATCTGTTAGAGCAGACTGTCTACTGTAATCTGTTAACTTTTTTCCCCTCCTCACTTAAAAATGAAAGTTCCCCCATCTGTGTTGCTTTGCAACACTCTCTACCCTCATGTTTAAGTACATGGTTTGTTGCCAGCAAAGTTGGTCAGCATCCATGGATGTTGGAAGGGAGAGTTGCAGTGGTCCTTGGGAGGATGTATTTGTCTTGGGTATTAGTAATTAGCTTTCTGTTTGTAAATATAATGTCTACCTTCCCTACCCTCATTTTATAGCCTTGCAATGAGCAAGAGATGTAAGGTAAAAGATTCAGCAAGTATTCCTTGGTTCTGATATTAGATTATAACTGTAAATAGGTTAAGCTGGACAAAGACTGTCTGGGGGACACAAGAGGTGACCTGAAAGTAGGTGTTAGCCTTTGCTACTTTACAGATCGGAGCTGTTTCTTTCACAGTCGTTTCCAAGGCATTATCTTACTCTACTTTCAATACTTTCTTTTTGTTTGACGTTTCCAGCTGCCCCGAGAATTGCTAGACATGTGAGAATGGTGGCTGAAGCCATAGCTCCTGTGTTGATTGGTTTGTTGTCAGGAATATCTGGTTTGGAGTGTGGGTGTTTTATGTAACGGTGTATGCTTTGTGTTTTGCTCTTGGAATACAATTTTTAAACTTAAAAGCATGAAGGACAAAAATATTTGCCCTCTTGTTTGTTAATCAACTTGTTGTCAAACAAGTTGTCTTGAAACTATCACAGGTCATCAGATGGAATTAAGTAGCAATACTACCATGAGCTGTTTCAAAGAACGGCTTAATCTTCAAGTCAGAAGGGCCATTTTTGGGAAACTTTTTTTTTTACTTGTTTGTAGCCTGCTCTCCTGGCAGGATGGTTCCAGCTGAAAGACAAGGGATGTTAAGCTGATGCTAAATTTCTTCCCAAATCCTTCCAGTTTAAAGGCCTGTAAATTGGTGCTGCACCTGTGGGGAAAAAGCAGCTGCTGTCATGGTGTGAGGGATTGAGACGGAGAGATGTGCTGAAATGTCTCTCATCACAGAACTGGAAAGACTCAGTCACCACGTATCAGTTATCCTTGGCATCTCATGCTCTGCTTAACTAGATCTCACCAGGCTGTTGCTGCGAGGGGCCCTCCTGCCCTTCACCCTCTGTTCCTTCACTTTCCACGGGGTCCAAAAGTTGCTCTGTGGCCACAGGGTGAGTCTGGTTGTTTTGCCAACCTGAATGAAAATGAGCATTGACAGAAGTTGGTCTTTTGTTAGTTGCCGTGAACTGCAGCAGCTCATGCTGTGTAGTTGCTAGGTGAGTGCTGTGTTGAGCATTGAAGGTTGCAGGACAAAACTGGCATTGTTTTTGGCCTCAGTATGACCAGACTGATTAAAGCTACTCTGAAACTACATTCTTCCCTTGCACATTGCCGCTTATTCTTTCTAGTAGTGAAACTAGTTCCAGTAATAATAACAGTGCAGCTGCTCTATTCAAAATGTCATATTTTTTTAAATCATCTTACATTTTACAGGTTGAAATCTGTAACCATGTGTAAGTCTAGCGATTATGTGTATTGTCCTGTCTGTGTGAAAGTTTAAAATCATTTACATAATTCAGCAGTGAAATCATCAGAGCACTTCTCTCCAATAGTTCAGCTTCTCAGTGGGGCAATCCTAATATGTACAACGAGAAGAGTCTGCTCACTCAATTTGATTTGTAACACCTCCTGGGTTGGTTAGGGCCCTGCAAAATGACTGGCTCTGACAACTTGTTAGGAGTACGTGTCCCCAGCTGCCTGCCTGGCACACCTTGGTTTAAATCAGTATTTGCTGTGCAGCCTGGCTGCTCCTTTCTGTCCCGTGCTCAGGGGATGGGGTAGGTGCAGAGCATGATCAGAGTCCGTGTTCACGGCCCGTGGCAGGCGGGTGGGCTGAAGCTCAAAACAGATGGAGCACGACAAGAGGCGTCCTGTGGAGTCTGACGTTCTTACTTAATGGTCTTGGCATGTGCTCTTGTTACAAAACGTGCTGAAATCCACATCTGTGTCCTATGCATTATAGATAAAGGAATTCCAAGAACTGCATGGTCTGGCACAAAAGGAGGTTTCTAATTAAAACAAACAACCTCCACTCTTGAATGTTCCACAAACTGATGCCTGCCTCAGCTGAGCATATTAGATACTCTTGAGTATTTCTGCACCTTAGATGGAAGGGCTTGTCTCTCTGGGTTATTTTGTGCTAGGGACAGCTCTTGATATCCTTCTGTAAGTGCTGAACATCCTGAGCTAAATTTTGATATTTAAACAAGAGTTGCTTTGGCTTAATTTCTTAATATTTGATATGCAACTATTAAAAATATATGTGAAAAACATGTCTGGCAAAACCCCCTCTTCTGGTGCTTCATGTGTAAAGAAGCTTTCTCTGAGTTTTTGGTCCTTGTCATTCTGCTTTTGAAATTGCAGTATTTCAAAACCTGTGAAAGCCTTGGGTTTCTAGAGAAGAAAATACCACAGCTGGCAACAATACAGTCTCTCTGTTGTGAATCTTAAACACTTTTAAGATCTGCCAAACTGGACTGTAACAACTTACTATTGGAGAGTAGGATCGCTGTAAGGTTTTTGCTGACTAGCCTGACTTCAAACATGGTTGTCCTCGTTGGCACTGAATAATCAATCTGATGAGATGCTTTTGGACAGGAGGGAAATAAAGCAGCCCACAGTGACGAACTCTGCACTGAGCCTTTTGTCAGCCATCGCTGTTACTTTGCTGTTGAGTTTATCACTGACAAAATAACAGGGCGTTGTTCCTGTTTGTGTTGCGTTTTACAGTCTGTCTGCAAGCATCGACATGGAGGTGGGTTTAACTGGATGAATGTTTTCCCCGCGTTTATCATCTCTGAAACATTGCTCACGTATGCTGAAGACAGTTGGAACTTGCATTTGATGTTAAAAACTAAGTGCAGTTTATTTCAAAAGCCTCCATCCTGGCTTTAAGTGCAAGGATTCCCAAAGCAGAATTTTCCTGAAGTGAGAAGTCTGACATAATGCTGTACTTTCTTGTGCAAGTAAAGCTGTTGGAACTTTCAGTGCTCAAAGGGGAAAATCAGAAAACAGTTTGTGCTTGTACCTTCCTACCACTGTCTGGTTTTGGTATTTCCTCCCCCCACCCTGTTTTGTAACTCATCAATCAAAAACATGGAGAGTGAGGAAGATGGTCACTAGTTTAGAGATACCTTGATTAGTTTTTATAGTACAGTAACACTACTCTAAACTGTAATATAAAAAACACCAAAATTTAATTTTTAGGCTTTGTGCTCTTATTATTAATTTCTGTCTGCTAATCTTTTTTTTTCCACCCAGATTAGGATTTTGTTCTAGAACACGTGGTTTTCTTTATATGTAAAGGCATGTCTAGTGTTACTCAGTTGCAGTGTATTTAGTATTAGATGATTTTAGAAGCTGACCTATTCACATTTTTCAGCAGCAAACTGCTTACTGTTCCCTTGGAAGACAATATAGGCACAGAAACACAAAATACATGTTTTACATGACTGCTTTGGCAGTCGTTAATTTGCTGTAGATGCAATATAAGCACCCTTGGGTTTACCGTTCTAGAACTTTTGAGTGGTAGTTTTTCTTGTCTAGCAGTTAATGTTCAATGCTTGAGACAAAAGGAATTTACATTTGTATAACAAGAATAATGTGAACTGGGCAGATCACCTTTCATTTGCATTTGGAAAATGACCTTTCTGAAAAGGCACACAGATTTCTTTTGTATCTTCTGGTCTCTTAGCCTGTTAATATATTATCAGTGAAACATACTGGTGTTAACAGAATGCTTCTCTCAAAAATGCATCTTTGGTTAACCAGCACAGTGTGCATTATCTGTTTTTGAGAGCAAAACCTACTCCTCAAACTACTGTGTTAATGTGTGGGTCTGAAAAAAAATTCTTGGGGGTCAAAAGGGAGGAAATTAAGTAGTTTTTAGCATGGTATTTTTGACATTAGCTACTAATACAACTGCATGAATAAGATGGGTAGAGATTCTGCTTGTTGTCAGTCTTGACTTGTTGTCTAATAGGATATTTACAGAGTTCTCTAAGTACCAAGTGTAGCTGAGAAAACACTTGGGAATGAGAAGTCCAGATATTATCTCATCAGTATCTACCAAATATAAATTTCATGGAAACCTTTTCCTCTGTATAGTGGGGAGGTTTGTTTTTTGAATGCCCTATGAGGCTTCAGAAATACATCATAAGATTAACAGAATTACTTGAAAATCAAGGACCTTAAGGCAAAAAAAAAGAGATGTAAATAACTTAAAATGATCAAAAGCAAAACCCCCAGCTGTCTGTGGAAGAGATAAGACATGTTTACTTCAGGAGTTGGTGTTATGTCGTTCCACTTATTACTTTGCTCAAACTGTGGTGTTTTTGTAGCATTTCCTTGGTAGAGGCAGGACCTTTAGGCTGGTCTGTAATGACACCCTTAGGCTCCAGGATGTGTAATGATTAAATAGGAGCCTTTGGGTTTTGAACTTCACCTTCTCCCTAGAATTGCCCAGATTAATATTCTACATACTGTGACCAATAGCACTGTGAACACTTGTTTTTTTTTGAATGCAATCCATGTGAATGTGTGGTTATGTGCAGCATGGTTTGCCCTTCACTGGCAGACAGCTCAAAAATAAAATGAGGTTTTCCTTGGAACAAGCAGAAGCATTTTTTTTATTTGGGACCCCTATTTTAAATGTTAGTTTCCTATAGCCAGCTATTTTGGTGTTGACGATGCTCCAAAAATACTGACAGAATATAGTCTTGTGGATTTTAACTTGTGAAATCCTCTGAAGTCTCTAGCAGACTTGATGTAGGGTGAGAAGCAAAGTTGATAAGGTATGCATCTAAATGGAAATCCATTTATTGACAATTTTGAGGACACTGGACAGAAAGCTGGGCAAGTAGGTAAATAAGAGAGCTGGTAACTTTTTACTTGCATTTATGAAAGCCAAGAAAATAAGCGTCAAGTGCGTTTGTAACTTAACCTCATGACAAAATTAAACACCTCATTTTAGGTTTGTAATATGTACCTGTTAATCTTGTTCAGCACATCATCTGCATTGAACTTGTGATGCGTTTTAGGAGCTCTCAGAAGTGTCCTAAATTGAGAGGATCGTGTTGCTCATGAAAACTGTGTGTAGGGTGTAGCACCTCCAGGAGCAGTAAGTGTAAAGGACTTTTTGGAAAACAAGAAAGCTCATAAGTGTCTTTTCTCTGTTTTCTGTCAATTGCCTTTATTATGTGAACCTTTTTAAAGCACAATATAAATATAAATGGGCTTTATGCTGTGCGACAGTTTCTTTGGACGTGCTTGTAGGTATCGTCTTTCATCTTTAAACTTAAAAAAACCTGTGGATTTAACTGTGGTTTTGCTCCCTTGCTTTATAATTAAGCTTATTCATGTATGTACTAAATAAAAATAGAAAATATCTGCTGAAAACTAGATTTGGTTTGACCTTCTTTAAAAAATGAAAAATAGCTAATTAGTCAGTTGGTTTCTTCTGACATCTGTAGTCCAGCTGTCAGTCCTTGCTGATCATTACAAGAAGAGCACAATTTAGCACAAGGACTGAGTCATGCCAGGCTGTCCCAAGAGCTGTGGGGGAAGTTGTGCTTCTGCCTGGTACCACAGCTGGCTGATGTGAGGCCTCAAATCCTCTGCTGCCAGTGGTAAGGAGAATCAAAGTGTTTCAGGTAGATTTGAAGGAAGATAACTTACCAGGTTTAAATAAGTGTGAGAAGCTTTGGCAATTAACACTTCTCCAACAGGGATGAAATGTTGCTATTGAGCTTGAGCTACGAACTCAGTGGAGCACTGATGTTCCCTACTAAGGGTTGCTCTGTATTGGAGGCAATCAGTGTTTGCTCTTTATCACATGGAGGTGTTACAGATCCTGCGTGGAGTTCCTCGGTGTGAGTGCTTGGAAGGTGTGAGCTCACCTGCTGAGTGTTCTGCTCTCGTGGGTCAGGTCAGTGAGTCAGGAACAGGAAGGAGCACAGGGGCTGTCAGGGCTCTGTTACAGCAGCAGTCAAACATGTGTGTTAAAATCCAGCAGTGAATAGGTGGTCATGCAGGGAAGTGACTAAGACTCTTATAACAACTTCTATTCTGTTACATTTTCTATCTGCTTTCCAGTACTAGCTTTTTGAAATTTTCTGTGTTACAGGGTTTCTTGGGCATTTTGACTCTGTTTTGAGCAGGATTTGTGAGCCAGTGGGGATTTTGGTCTTCTGGTTTGTTTTTCTGGTGACATGTTGATGGTATCTCCAGGCTTGGGCCCTTCTGTTAAAATATGCCTAAAGCATACTGGGTTTGTGTCCACAGCACAAGGGAGGCTGTGGCTGGTCCTGAGCACAGGTTTTGGACAGGATCTCCAGGCACAGACTCTTCTAGCCAGGTTGATATGCCAATAAGTAGTTTCTCCCCAAGTACTTCTGCACTGTATGGGATCTGTGTGATCAGGGGGTGAGTTGATTCACAGGATTTATGTACCAGTAGTGCCTGGAGAGCTGTTTTAGAGCACTGAAGCAGCTTGTCCACGTGAAAGCGTTTCCAGGCTGACTCATTAGAGAGGGCAGCCTGGATTTTGCTTCAGGAGTTGTTTTTTTAGGAGTACCTTGTTCCAGATTGCCACAGGCCCCTGAGAGAGGCCTGTTAAAGCAAACATACAGCAGGTTTGTTGCTGGGCAGTGGAACTTGAGGAACTTGTGTTTGTACCTTGCTGGGAGGTGAACTGCCCTAATACACTGCAGGCTGTGGGTTGGAAACTCACGGGTAATTCTTGCTGAAGGAGGTAACACATCTAATGTGTGTTTAGGTACCAAGGTAATGATTAATTAAGAGCGCTCTCTGATCTTTATTGTGTTAGGTAGGTGTCTTGCCCATAAGTACATCAGCACTTCCACACAGATTCCACTGAGAACATCCCTCACAGAAGAGAATTTTTTTTTTTTTCTAATTTTTTGTTGTGCTCTTCCTAGACTTCTTTCAAGGTTCAGGCAGGGCTGTTTTCCATGTTGAGACAACTTGGAGAGTATCTGGCAACAGGTTCCCTAATTTGGGGTAAGTCAATAAATATTCCGTAAACACGAGTAGATAGGATACGCATAACAGAGCTTGGAGCTCTGCCCTGGTAGACAGGTTTGATTGCCTCCTATCAGACTGCTTGCAATTATTATGCTTAGGGCCTATTCAAAAAGTGCTCCTGGCATAGAAAAGTCCCACTTCCTAGTGGGATTGGGAGGGATGTAACTTTTCCCCTTAAAACTTTAAGGTGACTTCCAACTCCTTGGGTAACTGCATTGCTGTTGGTTGTGTTGTGCTTTGGGAGAATCTGACAGTTGCTTTGGAGAATTCCGGCTTTCTGAGGTGGAAAGTTAATAGCCTCCTTGCTTTTCTCAACAGTGTGCTTTATTCAGATCTCTCCGTGCTTCTGGGTGTATTCTTTAACTGTTAAGACTTTTTTCCCTTGGCTTTTGGTGCTACTCTCTAAGAATGATATGAGGATTTTAACAGACCTGTTCCTGATCACATTCCTGCCTTTTGGTAACTGTAATCTGCTGAAGGAGTTGCTGAGTTTGTTTGCTACTGTTAGCAGACATGTTCTTTTAATAGGATTCATGTGAAGTTTTTTTGTTTGGTTGGTTTTTTTTGTTTGGTTGTTTTTTTCCCCCTTGCCCAAGGTGGAAGAAAAAGAAGGATAAATTTGGTGTAGGACTCAGGAGCTTATCTTCATGGTCCCCTGTCCCCATAGCAGACTAACATTTTGGTCACAGTGAAGCTTTGTAGTTACTCAAATACCTAACCTTTTGCTGCAGATTGCTGTGGTCAGTGTTGTGTAACTGAATGGCAGAATGGAGCTGAATTCTGTCAGGTGCTGGACAGAAAGACTTTGTCTAGTGTAGTGCTTTTCAAAAAACATTCAGGGCGAAAAGGCCGGGGTGAGCTTTTGTTTATTGGACATGTGAAAACGGAGGCGGTTTAGTCTGGAACTTAGGACCCAGTTGTAACGCTCGGGGGGAGTTGGCAAGGCATGGCTTGAAGGTCTTGCTTTTTTGGCAGTGTCTTGGCTTTGTGTGGCAAGGTTTTGGTAGCAGAGGATTTACAGGGGTGCCTTCTGTGAGAAGATGCTGGAAGCTTCCCCTATCTCTGATGGACCCACTGCTGGCCAGGGCTATGCCCATCAGTGACAGTGCTAGCACTGCTGGGATAACAGATTTCAGAAGATGAAGAAAAGTGCACAACAGCAGTCCCCATGCTGGAACAGGGGAAGAATGTGAGGAGTCTTCCCCCTGAGGAGGAAGGAGTAGCAGAGACCAAGTATGATGAACTGACTGTAGTCCCCAGTCCCCCTGTGCTGCTGGTGGGGAAGGAGGTAGAGAATTGGGAAGTGAAGTTGAGCCTGGGAAGAAGGGATGGTGGTGGTGGAGGGAAGATGATTAAGATTTATCCTTATTTCTCTCTGATTTGATTGGCAATAAATTAATTTTTTTCCCACAGCTGAATTAATAATTGCTCATGATGGTAACTGGTGAGTGCCAACCCACCACATTTAGGGTTTTTGGTTTTTTTCCTCCTGAATAGGATTCTTACAGATACTCCTTACACCTTATTTTGAGCATGAGGGCACCACAGAGATGCATAGCATTTAGAGCTTAGTGCATAACTGGTTAGCTTTACCATTTGGTAGCCAAAAAAAAGAGGAAAAAAATCCAGCCTGCTTATCTTTGATGGGAGTGGCTTAGAAGTGTATGAATGGCACACGATCTAAGCAGAAATGCTTTTGCTTTCCCAATGTGTGCCAGTTGAAACCTCAGTGGATGTGTTGATAAGGCTGTGGCCATAGCTGCCTTTTTACAGCCAGGAACAGCCAAAGATTCAAGGGTTGTTCTCTAGATATTTTGTTCTGCTATTTAGTATCCATTAGCAAACTTCCCTTCAAATGAAATCTTGCTTAGACTAAACTTGCTAAACCATACGTGGAATAATAATTATAGTTCATCTAGAAGAAAGATGTAGCTGCACACATTAGCAAGTGTGGGCTCTGTATCTGTGCCGAGTATCTTCAGTTTGTCAGTGGGTGGGCAAGGGGGTGTCATCTCTCTTATCAGACTTGGTAAGGAAAGGGAGCTTTGCCAGCGAATGGCATTGTCTCCGGAAGTATCTGATACTCAAGGAGTTTCCTGGATTGCTTTTACTATTAGGCAAGGGCCAGGATTGTTCCACTTTTGCATTTCAGAGGAATGAAAGAATCAAGTGCCAAACGCTGTTCCTGGCTCCGGGCAGTTCTTTGGCAATGCGAACAGACTGAAGCCTTTAAATGCCCTGTTGGCTTGATGGTGCTGGGAGTCTGGATGATGAGTAGTCCTTTTGAGCGACTTCGTGGCTTTCATTTGTGTCTTGGTTTCTTTTAGTTCTTTTTTTTGCAGCCTTGGCTTTAGAGTTGTTTGCTATCCGGTTTAAATATGCTCAGTGCCAGAGATGTGTGTACAGGTGACTGATTTTTCAGTTATCAGTCAGATGCAAACTCAAAATGCTTTGCTTCAGAAATGAGCTTTTTCAGCAATTGTTCACTTTAAAGCTTTTAAAACTGTAAGCCCATAGATTATGTGACAATACAGGAAGTGTGTTATGGTTTTTTAAAAAATACAGCTACATGGATATACAAATACATCATTTCATTCAGATTTAAAGGCTATTTGATACATTTTTTTCTTTGTATTTTGATTTTGATCTCCTGATATGTTTGAGAAACATTTCTCTTTTAATTGGGGAAAAGGCCTTTAAAGGAAGTGGCTGTACCAAAAAACAAATGTTAGTTGCTGAGTCCAGCTGAAAAACTGAAATAGCTGGGCTTACAACTGGCAGTGAAATTACGTTGGTAAGCAGGATTATCCATATATCTACTAGTGAAATAAAGTAAATGACATCCTACTTGGCTGAAATCTGTTTCCATCTGTGGAAACTGCCTTTGTTTTTGTCTGTACGTCAGTGCAGTGTGTTGATACCCAGTGTGAAATACAAACAGCCCTTTTAAAAATAACAACTCAAGCTTTTAAATTTGAAAAACCAGGGAGTAATTGGGCACATCCTTGAAGTGTGTTGTGCAGTTACTGTTGAAATACCAGAGGACGGATGTGCTTATAATGTGTAGAGTAGGTGTTGCTGACAGCTTTGAGATGGTAGAAGGTAGGGATGCAAACAGGAAAACGCCTGGAACACGTTGGGCTGTTAATTGTGTGCTGCTCCCCAGTCAGCTGCAGGGAGCTCTCCTTTGTCAGTACTCTGATCTACCGTGTGTAGATTGAGGGTAAAAGCCAATTTGCTGACCTTCAGTTACACTCACTGTTGACAAGTTGGCTTTTCTGCTGTAAAATTGCCTGGTAGCTTTAACGAAGGTTCGAGGACTCTCCCTTGAGGGAGGCAGTGGTGCCAGCTGGCAGCAGCATCCTGCCACGCTTTCAATGTCAGCTCTGGCTGGACAGAGATAAAAACTTCACTGCTTCCTATTATTACTGGCTAAATGTGCTGATGTTTCATTTCAGTCCTATCTGCCCATTTCTAGTGTTCAAGTGGCAGTTTTTCCAACACTTCCATGTCACAGTGGTATTGAACACTAATGATATGTGCTGTCTGTCCTTTGGTTTTTAAGTGACTTCTGCAAGAATTCTTTAAAAGAAAAAATGACTACTAAAATAGGGGCTTTTCGAACTCCTGATTTGACCAGTATTGAGTAACACAAAGATTTGCTAGATGGGAAAATCAGCTACTTTTATGGTGCTTGTCTTGTGCTACTGTTCTCATTTAACTTGAGATCATCTTCAGCTTTATGACCACCTTACTGTTACTGTAAAAAGCTTTTGCTTGAAGATCAGTTGCTTTTGAAGAAGTGTTCTCCAAGTTCTGTTTTGTCCCAGTTCATGTTTATACCATTTCTTTGAGGGAGACATATTCAGAGGATAAATTGTTGTTTAAATTTAAAAATACAACTTTTTTTTTTAAATTGAAGCGATTCTACCCGACAGTCAAGTGAGTGGGAAAGCATAGATGAAAAATCTGTAAAAGTGAGAGACAAATGGTTTCTCTTTCAAATGCTTCATCACAAGTCTGATAGCACCGATGGGGTGGAAAGAGTCTTTTGGTGGGGACAAACTGCAGGACTGGTTTTACTTAAACCAGTCTATTACCAGCAGTCTTACAAAACAGTTTGTCTTCAGGGCATGCAGCCTTTTCTGTTCCAGTTTTGCTTATCGTGGAACTTCCTCCAAAGAACCTGTAACACAGTGGAGTTTTGTTTTGTTTTGGTTTGTTTTTTTTTTTTTTAAGCTAGATAATGGGATTTTTTAATCAAGTTGGCTGCATTGCTCTAATGATGTATTGTCACTGTTTTGTCATCTACAGCATAACAGATCCTAAAAACTCTCTTTATTTTCCAATAGGCTGGTGTTTGGGATGCTGTATCCTGCATATTACTCATACAAAGCTGTGAAGACAAAAAATGTGAAAGAATATGTAAGTCTCATTCCTTTTAATTGTTTAACCACATGCCTCTGCTGACATACATCTGTGATATTTTCCTTATGCAGTGAAATAAATCATTTGAAAGCTCAGTTGATCTTCGTGTGAGATACAACACCTGTGTGAGCCTAGTGGCAATCCTGTGACTTTTATTTGGAGGGCTAAAGTTAAGGTGTCTCACTCTTCACAGTTTCATGCTGAAACATGTCCAACACACTATGCTTTATATGGATATTTTTTGGAAAAATTTGTAACGTGAATCTTAAAGTCTCAGCTTCATTTCAGCCAAGTGCCCAAAGTAATGCAGTTTTGGGCGTGGGGTAGAAGGAAAGTTTCCTAATTCTGCCTTCACCTGAAGTATAAGCAACAACAAATTGATTCTCACTGACCTCTAGAAGAGTAGCAGCAGTTTACCATTGTATGGAGCTCAACGGGAAATTCAGAAACCTACCTGAGAAAAGGGCAGCTCTCCTTAATCTACTGTTCCTCAAAGAGGAAAAAAAATATAACCAGGGTAGGAAAAAACAATCAGTTAAGGTGATGTGGAGAAAAGTGGAACAGATAGAAGAGAAAGAGGGAGAAAAACACAATTATAGTTACTGCAGTTTTGAATTAAGCTATTAAATTAATTACCTGTCAGTGTGAGCAATGATGAGAACCACAAGAATGTTACCCAGCTGCAGTCACAAGGAGCTTTGGTCACTGAGTTACTTCCCTCTTTTAAGAGGCAGCCTGACTTGATGTCTGTGTTCTGTCCTGGCTCTTGTCCTTAACTGGGCTGCCTGACTCAGGGTGGGCAGGGCCGGCAGTCCTGCAGCTCAGCTGTGACCTGAGGCTGCCGTCTGGGTGTGTGATGGCTCCACTTTGTCCTTGGTTGGAGCAGTAGAATGTTGTGTTATTCCTCCCCTTGAATGTCTTAATTTAGTCTGGTCACTCCATCAGGGCTCCAGAGTGGTCTGTGTAAAGCTGATTAGAACTTAGTTGTGCAGCCAGAGCTGGTGCCTGCCAGAGCTAAGCTTATGGGAGGAAAAAAAAAAATCATCAAAACCAAGAGCAGAATTCCCTCCATCTCATGCTTGCTTTACCCTGCTAGGAAAGTCTGTAATGCAAAGAATTTATAATCTGCTTTTCTGTTCTGCTTCTTCAAAAAGAGATCCACAGGCTAAGTAGGGGATAGCAGTTTCCTACTCAAATAAAGGAAATTTTTAATTTAAAAGGTTACCATTACCTCTTGCAATATGTTTTCTAGAAAAAGAGCAGTAATGTTTGTAGAATGCTGAGATTTTTTGCTCATCTCAGTTGTCCAGTTGGCTATGAATTTGGTATCTCTGGAAAAAAAGGATGCCCAAGAAAGACAGCTGTCATTTACCCAGAAGCCCCTTGGTAGGGCCTGTAATTGTATTTTCCCAGCTCTTTAGTGTGAGCCTTTGAACAGTCTCAAAAGTTACTCTTGAATACGAAATGTTCATGGGGCCGAGATGAATGAGATCCATCACAGTGACTTTTTCATTAGCAGGGAATGACACTGACTCTCAGGGAATTACCACTCTACTGCTGGTTGGGTCGAATGTCCAGATAGGACTTAGGCATGATCCATGACTCTCATTTTCCCCGCTGGGTCATTTTCTTTCACAGAGAGAGTGTGGGTTTACCTGCAGCCTTCCAAATGGCCCAGCTCTGCTGCCAGTCACATCCTGGCCCAGGAACACTTCCTTTCCAGGCTTGCCTGAGGCTCAGGAGCCATCTGTGTTTGTTGCTGGATTGTAAGAGCTTTGTAACAGTGCTATTTTTTAACTCAGTCCCTGCTTCCACCGGTGAAAACAAACAAACAAAAAGAACAGACATCTCGACTTGAGTAGGTCATGATACAGCAAACTGTTCAAAGATTATTTCTAGGGGAAAAAAGCGTTGTGCTGATTGTGGTAATTTAAAAGACTTATGGACTTTGGTGCTAGAAATTAGGATCTGTGCCTTTGGGGAGATTTATTTGTTCTTGTAATGACTCTGATTTAATGAGGTTGACTGGGATACTTGAAGTTTTTTCACTGTATTACGCCAAAGCACTTGTAATAAGCATCTGAAATGTAGTTTAGAAGGCTGAACAGACCAGCCTTCTCAAATCCTGGCTTCAGAATCCTGACTTGAAAGAATGTGCTTCAACCAGAGCCAACAAAGATGAGTTTAACACTTGGATGGTGGAAAAAAAACACCTTTAACAAAACAAGTCTGTAATCACCCTTTTAACATAAAAAGCAAAACTCATTCAAAGCTTCTGTAACTTCATCTTTGAGAATTAAGTAGATGATAGTCTTCTGGGTGGTGGAAAATCTGACCTTTGGTTTTTCATGTTTTGGTTTTGGGTTTTTTTTTGTTTGTTTGTTCTGATATGAAAACCACCTTGAGTCACTCAGGTTTGTTTGTCAAGGATGCTTTTGGTACCTAATGCATTAGTTGTACTTGAATATAATTTGTGTTTTATAGAATCTTCGCCCAGACCTCAGCAGGACTCCTGGCAGATCTCATGTGCCGTTCTGCAGAGCATTTCTAGCAGTCCAAGAGAAATTCCACTTTCACTGTTTTTCCTAATTGAATAATTAGGTGTTGATTAAAGAAAGAATAGCATGGATTAAATATATTGGAAAAAAATTCAGTCTTGCGTGGCATCTTAAAAATTGCACTTCATTATGCTTAGGTTGATGGGGCAAGGTTGGATTTAATTTTATTTTTATTCAGGTGTTGCTTGTGGTTCATGGAAGGGTCACCAGTCTAAATATCACATGGCCTGTCAGCAATGACTTCAGCTGTTGTGTAGGTTTGTCTTAGTTTATTCAAGCTTGAAATACCTAAATCCTCTGAGAGACTGAAGAATGTCATCACATGACTGAGTTTCTTTTCAAATTGAAATGCAGAAAAGCATTTAAGATAAATGGGTCTCAAGTTCTGACAAAGGAAGTGGTTTTAAACCATAATGCACAGCTATGAAGAAGGCAGCAGTGTATCATTAGGTTTTGAGTACTTATTTAAGTCCCCTTCAGAAAAAGATTGGTTTAAAAGTGAAGATTAAATCTGAGTCATGTCCTCTGTAGGAAAGTATATATATTCCTCCTTTTGAAAGAGAGTACTATGAATTTAGGACTCAAAGTAGTCTCTAATAATTGTGGTGGGTTAGATTCAGTTTTGTTTGTTTTGGGTTTAGTTTGGTTTTGTTTGGTTTGGTTTTTATTTTTGTTTTTAAATGCTTTTGTCTTGTTGGATTTTTTTTTCTAGCGTAGATAGGGTTGGAATGTAAAGAGCATGTGGATGTTCAGTTAGCACAAATAACCTGTGGTTGGTTTGCACTGACCCACTTTGGAAATACATTGCATTGGGCAGCTGATATCTTGGAGAAGACAAATGCACTAACTACTCCTACAGTGTTTATTCTGAAAGATAAAACCAGCTTAGATGACCAAATTTGAACAAATGTTCAAGAGAAATGAGAGATTTAGTGAACTGTTATAAAACCGAACTGAAACCAGTATTTTGAGAGCATTGTCTGATTTCAAAGCACTGATATGTAGTGTAACCCTTAAAACAAACAAAACCAGCTGTAAGTCTCTGAAGCATTAACATTCTTGCATGTGAGCTTCTTTATTAACAAGAATTTTGTGGTTCTCACCATATAAATAGAATTAAATTTCCATAAAAATGCTTTTTTTGCTGCCTTACCTTTGTGTTAAGACCATAATGTTAAGCACACAGAGATAAATTAATGGCAACGTGTGGCTGAATAACTCCTGTTGTGAGGTGAAAGCAGAGGCTGCCTCATCAATGCTGACTTTGGTGTGTGTGGTATCAACTTATGGGTGAGTGGGGAAGAGAATGAAATGTCCTGTAGAGCTATAGTGGGAACTGAACTTCATACTTAGGATAATCTACCAACTCTTTGCAGTGTTTTTTTTGTTTGTTTGTTTGTTTGTTTGTTTCTTACTACTAAAGCTTTGTAGAGGCAGAATCAATTCTGAGAAGCCAGCCTAGGTGAGGTGGTGACCCTGGTGAACCCCACGGAGCTTGGTGCAGATGCAACCAGTTCTGCTTAGGAACAGAAATCCTTCAGGACTTTCCTGTAACTTCACTTGAAACCTGGTTTATGCAGACTGAGATACTGCTGAGTGTCTGGCTTTGACAGCTCTGAACAGACTGTACAGTGTGTAGTGTGTTCTGTGTAAAGGTGAGATCAAAATTCTTACTGGAGACGGTGTTTTCATTTTCAGGTTCGCTGGATGATGTATTGGATTGTGTTTGCTCTGTACACAGTCACTGAAACAATAACCGACCTAACGGTCTCCTGGTAAGAGCCTGCTGTTTATGAACTCCAGAAGGAACTGTTTGTTTGGGATGTTCTCGGATTTGTAATGACTCATTTTGTGTACAGAAGTTGTGCTTGTTGACAGCCCTTTTTTCAGGCAAAGGTCTCGGTGCATGTGATGAGCAGCATCTGTTTCAGGTTTGCTGCACTGTCACTTGAAGTGGGGACTGTAACACTTCCACCTTTGCTGTAGAAATTGAATAGGGGAATGGAACTCTTAGAAGGATGGGCTGGAATGTCTCTGTGCAGGAATGTGTAATGCAAAGCAAGTACATTAACTGTTTTCATTTTTTAAATTACAGTAGCCAGTTAAAAAAATTAAATCCATAAATCTAACTCCTTTAATTTTTGTCTGATGTAACTACTTGTGTGTGAAGAATCCTATATTCTAATATATAATTGTGTTTTTTGAAAAGATCTCTTCATGTTGATTAATTACTGTGCATTTTCTTACTGCAGTTGTTGATTTTGTGCAACTGCAGTTGTTGATTTTGTGCAACCTTTAATTTGCCTGTAGGTTTCCACTGTACTATGAACTGAAGATAGCTTTTGTTATCTGGCTCCTTTCTCCGTATACCAGAGGGGCAAGTTTAATCTACAGAAAGTTTCTCCACCCGCTGCTTTCTTCTAAAGAAAGGGTAAGAATTAACTTGTGAGATGTTTAAAGCCTAATATGGACATGCCATATGCTGTGATGCTGTCGCTGGATGCACAGTGAAAGCAGAGCAGCAGCACTGGTTTGCCAGGCAGCTCACACTTGGACTGGCTGAGCCCATGACTGACTGTATGTGCTGCTGTCGAACTTGCCTGAGCAGACGGTGTCCTGCTCTGTGACATCAGAGAGCCTGGTGTTCCCTGCTCCACCCGGTGCCCTTCGAGGAGCTGAGTGGAAGTGATGCAGTTTGACTCTGTCCTGCAGGAACACGTGCAGTGTCCTCTGTGCAGGAGCACAAACGCATCTTTACTAAATAAGCTATTGGTGTTGCCATTTGTTCTGGCACAACCTGGTAATGACACTCACCAGGTGACTGACATCAAGGGCATTTCTGATGGGCAAACGGACAGGATAAGAGGAGAGACTTTTTACCGAGGTTTAAGGGAAAACTTGTCTGCAGCCGTAAATACCCAAACAAAAAATAGCTGAAGGATGTTTAGCTGTCAAGTCTGACAGGGCCACAGCTCTGCTTAGCTCTTCTTCAGCATCCTGTTTGGATGTGTGGAAAAAACAATTAGCAAAGGTGTGAAGGCTGCCACTGGGAAACCTCACAGTCCAGAAACACCATTCCTGAAGGTCAGTGCTAGGCTTGGCCTTTATTAGGCAAATCAGGAAGCTGACATGGTGGCCATTGCTACTAACAGTGAGGTCATCTTGACCTTCTGAAGGTGGAGCTATAAACTGTCTGCAGCTTGGGAAGCTAAAGGGATGTTTCCCTATGAGCTGTTGGGAAGTCCCTTGCAGCCTTGATCTCCAGCTCCAGGCACTTAATCACAGCTGGGGGTAAATGCCATGACTATTGTCCTTGGTACTTAACTATGCCAAAGCTCTGGCTCTGGAAGTTCTTTGTGAGCTGGCTCTACCTCTCCAAGGAGCTCTGATTTCATGTTATTTCTTGGAAAACTTCTGTCCAACGAGTCAAGCTTATTCTCTTTAAGGAACTTGCTATATAGCTGCAACATTTCTGAGCTGGACAAAAGTGATCTATTTAGTCTTCTTGTTTGACCAGGTGTAATCCTCTTTAAATGAGAGAGTTGTAGTGAATGAAGCACCAACATACAAAGACAAGAGTAACTATCCCATAAAATATTTTCTTAAACATTTTTGTCTTCCTTTACTGATGGAAAAATAATACTGTGGGGTAACGTTTCTCTCTTAGGAACAGCCTTCTAAAATGTAAATGTTTTGGTTTCAGGAGATTGATGAGTACATCGTGCAGGCCAAAGAAAGAGGCTATGAGACCATGGTGAATTTTGGAAGGCAAGGGTTGAACTTGGCAGCAACTGCTGCAGTGACAGCAGCTGTAAAGGTAACTTTCTGCTAGCATTATTTGTTTTTTACCTTGATATAGAGGAGTGTAACTGTACTGAGGACTTGCCATTCCTAAACAAAAACGTTAAATTTTGCAGGTGTATTGAAAACCTGGAACACGTTTAACGGCTGGTAGCACTGTACTCCTCCTCATACTTTGATAGTTTAAGGTGGCTTATAGTTATTTCTTGGCTGATGGGGATCAGTTGACTCTAGTTCAAAAGACACCCTGCAGTTTTCTGAGCAGGCTTTTGGTAAAGATGACCATTGTTTCTTTTCTGTCTCTGTTGTGCTTTCTCGTTGATAAACAAACTGTTTAAAGGATTTCTGGCTTTTCTGCTGTTTTTCTCCAATCAACTTGAGGTAACTCCACATATGAATTAAGGCATGAAAGACTACTACCATGGATAAAAGTTCTCTTTCACACGATTAACTTGTTTGCAACTTGTTGAGTGAATTATTAATTTAATACACTAAGCATAAGCTTGCCTATTGCTGTTTAGCATACACTTACTTTGTCATGTAATTTCCAATAAATCATGAAGTAACCTGTGGTTGTTCCCAGATAATTACCTTGCTACAACACTTACCATCCTCAGTTGTATTTCAGAGGGTTCTAGGTGTAGGAAAACAAAATAAAAGCTTAAACCTAGGACTCCTAGCAGCTTGTGTCCCACTGAAAGGACTATAACTTCAAACCATGTGTATTCTACCTAATAGTAATTTAAACCAAAACACACACAAAAAAACCAGTATGGAGAGAAAGAGATATGTGTCCAAGTTAAATTATAATTTTAAGGCAGTCAGGATTAATTTCTTCCTGGGAATAAATGAAACTGCTGAATTCACAGTAAGAGCCCTGAAAACCTGAACTCTGTTAGCAGGTAACAGAAAGCATTGTAGAGATCCCTGGCTGTCCAAGTTGAGTAGGTACAGATAGCATTTAACTTAAATTATTGGGCTTCTTTATAAACTTCTTGTGCTATAAATCAAAGGCACTTCTGAAAACTACCTTTTCAAATGCTTTCTCAAAAAGGTTTCGAAAAATAGCCCTGCATATCTTGTTTGTTTTCTCTGTTAAAGATACATGTGGGTGGTAGCATAATCACTTTTTGTTTTCAGATATGGTCATAATGAGCTTAAAATACTGAGAATGTGATTAAATTTGATCACTGTGGGGTGTTTTTTGTTATTCAAATTCTCAGTTTTGCCTTGAGACATAAAATAATCTAGAATAAAATAGAGTGCACCTCCAAAGGAATTAAAGTATCCAGAGTGAAAATAGGCTTTTTAAACAAACCCTCAAAGTGCTCTGCTGGGAAAAAGTTTAGGAACTGTGCTAAATGCTAAAATGCAAATTCTTTGCCAAACAGCAAATCCTAATTTATTACAATTTACACCTGTAAGGATACTTCTCCTTTGTGTGTGTTCCTCGTGTTTGGCTACAGTTGGATATGGTGTTACAGAAATACTGTAAAATAAATAACACAAATATCTCCTCCCACTTTCTTCTGAAATGATGAATAACTTTTTCCAAAGTGTCTGTGTTTGGATTTCATTGCTATTCAGCTGTGACTGGCAAGATGCCTGCTCTGTTTGTTAAAACTTGTTAAACATGCTCATGAATATTTGTACAGAATTAGTTCAGTGCAGATGAGATGATTGGGCAAAACAACCACCACAATACCAAAGACCTAAAATAGACATGATTTTTAAACAGTATGAAAGAGGAGACTCTCTGAAAAACCTTTATTCTGGCACGTTAAGCCTCTGGAGTTCGTCATTTCAGAAAGCTGAGCGTGACTGCTCCAGGAAGGCAAATGGACACAATGCATGTGTTCTTGATTTTTGTTCCCTATTTTTCCAAGAGTTGACTGCTGCCTCCAGCAGGTGAAAAGATGATCCCTTCAGCATGAGCTGGTGGAGCATGCTATAGGATTTCAAGAATGGAGTTGTGCTAGTGGGATCAGTTTTGATGGGAAGGAGGACACACTTTCATCACTGTTTTTTTTTTTTACTTTTTTTAAAGCCTGCGTGCTTATTCTGATGTACCAGGTCTCAAATTAGGAGAGGGAGAGGTTAAACATATGTGTGAGGTTAAACCTGTGTCACAAGAGACTCTGAAGTATCCAAGCAAACTGCTTATGCTGACTTTGGGAGGGTGGTAAAATTACTTGGAAACTTGCTGAAATATTTTGTAGATCAAATGTGGAAAAGAGTGATTTTCTCCAAGGGCTGTCAAAGGAATGGGGGATTGCCATTAAAAGGCTGGTTGGCTCTGTTAGGGGGCTGGAGCAGCCAGCCAGGTCAGTCTGCTGAAATCTGGCACAGATTTAAACCTGCTCTGCTGTATTTAAATCGAAATGTAATTGGCAGGAGCAGTGGCTTATAGCTTACATTCCCATACTGATATTTTTAGCTGGCATCAGTTAGCCACTGTTCATAGAAAATTTAGTGCCTCAAAACCTGCTAAATAGCATACATTAGCAAAATAAATTGTGTTAAGTTAGCATGTCAGAAAAGAAATCTTTGTGAAATCTGATGTCAGGAGACTTAGAGATGAAATAGTGTATGCTGAGTTTTTATATACCAAAGGAAGCTTTTCTTAGTGAAAGAAATGGACACAAGATGCCCTTAATGACATAAAAGTTGTTGGAGCACTTTCAACTCAACAGTAATTATATCCACAACACTAAGTGCCACTGATGCATCTTATATTTTGAGCATCTGCCTTTCAGGTCCTCTGGGGTGCTGGTTATCTGCACGTTTCAGTTTTTGTCAACCCATAAAACTTGACTTCTTGAGCTACCAGTGGCAATTGGTTTCTTTTATCTCCTCGAGCAGGGTGATGCTAACGAAGCTGTGAACTGCTCTGTCCCTCTTCCTGAGGTCACACAAACAGTGCTCATCTGTGAAGTGTTGGTAGTGAGGATCATATGTTTTGAGGGCTGCGTTTCTGAGGGTCTTTTAGCCACCCTGAGCCTGCTGCCTCTTTCCTGGCTGCGTATCCTTCTCCTTGCTCGGAGTTCCCCGTGTTCCCACTCCGGGCACGGCAGAGGAAGGAGGTGTCTCCCAGCCAGCTGTGGCACACAGCCAGCAGCACTGTGAGCAGCAGCGCTGCTTTCATCCTCCTCCCTGCTGGGATGCCTGGCCTGCTGCAGAGGTCACTCACGGGACAACAGCCCCTCTGCAGCCTGAGAGGGAACAGGAGTCATTCCCTGTCAGCTCCGATCGGATCAGGGAGGGAGCAGCTGAGAATGTGGGTGCTGCAGCTCTGTGGACACAGAGTCCATTGAGAACTTGTCCAGGGAAGGCAAGCAGCTTTAATCTGTGATCCTGGCCACTGAGGGCTGCAGGTCCAATTTAAACAACAAAAAGAGTCCCGAGGCAGACACAGTGTGGTGTTTGTTTACAGCAACTTGCCTGGGTTAAGCATATAGACTATGAAAGACAAGCTCAATAACAGAATAGAGAGTGGCACTGCATCTGCGAGGGGCAGGTGATGAGACTGAATACTAATAGCTTGCTACAGGCTGAGTAGTCTTGAAAGGAGACCCTTAAGTAGGATATATTTATTAAAAAAATTGTTTTGGAAATGTATTGCAGCTTTAATTAGTGTTTCATGTTGGTCATGAATGTGGACTATGAAAAGTGTTTAACATGTCTTATCAAATGCTATCAAATTGAAAAGCAAAATTATTCTGTAAGACTTGAATTTTGTTTAAGACAACAGATTCACTCTTCATCTAAAACATTTGCTTACATAAAATTTTGAGCACTGAAGTTCTTCTGTGATTGTAAATGTTTGTGTCTCAATCCTTTGTGCTCAAATTTAGTTGGCATCCTCTGGGCTGGATGCAGCCTGATGTATTTCTTCCTAACTGGGAGGAGCTGCTGACAGCCTGGGCCACCAGTGCAAGCAGGGTGACTGCTCTGTCACCTTCTCCTGAGCAGCACCTTGGAGTGTGGGTATCTGGAGAGAGGTGATGGCTGCTGCCGTGTCCGTGGCACGCATTGGAAGCAGGAGATGCCCCTTCAGCTCTACCTGCAGTTGGATTGCTCTGCCTGCTGTTTTTTTGGGCGTTGCTTTCCAGCACTCACTAATAACTCTATGAACTTTCAATCCCAGGTATTGAAGCTCTTAAAGCATTTTTATTCTAAATGTGAATGTTACTCTCACATTTCCTGCAGCAGAAGGTATTTAATCTCACATTTCCTGCTGTAGGAAGGAATTTAATATTTTTCAGCCAGACTTTCATCCTGAGCTGATAGTAATCCAGATCCTCACAGAATGCTTTGTTTCAGCAGAAAGCAATTGTCTGCTGCTTTTGGGCATGGGGGTGGAAGGATCTTCTTGAGTCCTAAATGCAGTGTGAGCGTGGTGATGTGCACCCCCCCACAAAACACCGTGACGTCTGTCCTTCACTTAGTCTATGTAGTGTAGTGAAGTAGAAATCAGTCTTCTTTAGGCTAGACTGGATCTTCCTGGGGGTGAGATGGAGACTTGGGACAACGTAGGGAGCACCTGCATAGGATTAGCACAGTGTGATGGTGACTGTCCTGCACAGCAGTGCCTGTGCAACCCCCATTCCTCCTGTGACTCTGGGGCATGTGCTGCTTCTCTTATTTGTGTATGTATCCTTTCAAACTTCTTAATGTTTGCTGTGTGTAACTTGAGTAAAACTTTCCATCTTGGCAAGTGCTTTTGGAATGAAGGGCCCATTGTATGACTCCATTAGGTCCTCCCTGAACGAGGCAGTGCTCCACAGGAGCTCTAGCTCAAGCATGCAGTTTGGTTAAGGGCACAGTGTTGTTTTATGGTACACAGCTGACTTCCCCCCCTCCTTCCCCCCGCCTTTGAAAAACAAAATTCTCTGTCCAAAAGCTGCACTGGAAAATAAGGCTGAACGTTTCCATCTTGGATCTTGTCCTCTATCTACAGCGGAATAAGAAATACAGGCTTGCAATGTGAATTCTCATTAGCATGTTAGTTATAGGCTAAATTCGTTATCCTGTACAATTTCCAAATGTCTTTTTGTAGTGTATCATATGATGAATGAACTTACTGGGCAACTGTTATGCAAGTGTGTCTTTCTATACTTGTGCTTTGGGCCAAAACCAGCTTCTGTCACTATTTTGTAGCAGACTCTGTTCACACTTGGCAAGTGGACTTGTGCTGAATTTGTGTGGATTCTACTGAACCAGCTGGGCCTATTTTCCATATTCATTCGTATTCAGGGGCTGAGACTCATGTCCTGTTGCTTCTCTTGAAGCAGTGGACACAGACTGATCAACAGTCCTGTGTTATGGCAGATCCCCTGAGCTGTTCTCCCTCCAGTTCTCTTCAAAAGAACTGAAGTAGTGAAAGGGTAGGATTTCTCCTGCCTTAGGAGGAATCTTAAGAGATCTGCCTTAAATAAACCATTTTGGGGGAATAAAATTGACTTCAGAATTTCTACAGTCTTCTATACAGAGACTGTGCAGTGTCCATAGTACATTTTAACTCAAAGGCAAGCTGTTCCCATGCTTTTGAGAACTGTGAGTCATCCTACAAGTATGTAGGAAGAGCTGGAGAAGTTAAGGCTTCTACTTCTCTCACAAGAAACCTTTTCTTTGTTATTGCTCAGTGTCCATGTGTGAATAGTGGTATAAAAATTATAATAGGTTCTTCTTGCCTGAGTAGCACACTTAGTTTTATATGCTGTACTAATGACTAGTCATTAGAAAATGAATGTTAGTTTTCAGCCACTTTTACCCCCACCCTTTGGTAGCTGTGCAAGCTCAAGGAGTTTAAGTCCACTGTCTCTTCCCTTTACATGGCTATTTTTAATGTGGAATAGTTTAGTGTGCTGGTCTACCACATGCAAACAGTTGTCATCAGAGTGGGAACAAATGGCTGTGGCCAGTGGTGCAAGAACTGCCTTGTGCTGTTGCAGAGGAAGGTGTGTGGAACAGTACCCAGATTTCTGTTGCTGCTAGCTAACGTAAAGCTTTTACTTAAAAGCTTCATTTGTAAGAATGGAACAAAGTCTTGAACTCTTGCTTGAAGTGGGATTCGTGCACAGGCTTGTCAACCTTCCACTGAAATGGTGATTTTTTTTTTTTGCCTCATGCCACAGAGGGGAAGAATTAAATGCTATTTTAACATGGCTTTGAGTCCTTGTTCTTGTGTGCTTGTTCTTATAGTTGCTTATGCAGTAAATTAATCTTCAGTGCTTTAATGATAACATCTGATGTAAGATGAAAGAGCTGCTTCATGGCCCTTCTTTCCAACAGTGAACTTTCTCTATGTCCCATATAGAAGAGATGTAAGAACAGTTGGAGAAGGAATAATAATGTTCACATGTGATCAACTATTCTCCTGTGTATCATTCAATTTTGGGTTGTTGTTATGTCAGTAAAGCTGGAGTAGTAGGGGGACCTGCTAGCCTGGAGTACAGGCAGGACCTCTGGTGTTTGTGATTTGAAGTTTCTGTCAACTACATCTGCCACTTTCTTAGTTCCTTGAGTTATGATACATATTTTTAACAAGTTTTCCCTTTCTTTTGCATATTTAGATTTTTGGAGGGTACAATATAAAACAGCAGGAAATGCTCTTCATCCATGCTTTTCAAAATGGAAGTGTTAAACTCAGTCCTGCTACACAGAACTGCTAGAGAAGTGCCATGTTTGAAGTGAATGGAACATTTCTGATGGGTGTTTCTTTTCAAACCCTTCCTCTCACCCAAGGAGCCCTTATTTGCTCAGGTTAAAGGAGTGCAGTGAGGCATCTGTGATGGAACTGCCAGTTTATGTGTAACTTTGCCATCTAAGAGCGACCTCCAGTTGAACTTGGGTGAAAGCAATACCTAAAGCAAATGTAAATCTGCTGCATGTGTATGTTCTGTGTTTTGTAGTGCAGCGAGGAAGCATGGGCTTAAACACCTTAACCCCAGCTGAGCAGCAAAGTTAAACCTGTGCTGTGCTTTCAAGGACCCTGTTGTTGTATTTCAGAGCCAGGGTGCAATAACTGAGAAGCTGAGGAGTTTCAGTATGCACGATCTGACCACTATACAAGGAGATGAGCCTGTGGGACAGCCCTATCAGACCTTACCAGAAGCAAAAAAGAAAACCAGAGCCTCTACAAGTGAATCTTCAGGTATGTATCTGGGTTTTTTTCTAGCTAAAAGAACACCAAGGCACAGGTGGAAAAGCAGAAATAAATTTACCCCATCTCTAAATGGAAAAGGCCTCAAATAATTCCACTGAAACAGAGTAGATGTGGTCAAAATACAAGCTGAGAAATCCTATCTGATTTTTTTCCACAGCCACTCTGTGTAGTCATACTGTGCTCATTACTCCTGTCTTTGCCAGTTGGCAACAAGAATTCCTTGGCAAAGTAAAACTTAATTGGAAGTAAAAAAATATGTAAGTGGTGTTTCTGTGACAGATGTAAAAAATAAACATGAAAATATATCGGAGCTCAATAAATAAAAAGGGAAAATTAATGGAAGGTCCTTGGGCGTGAAATGATAGATCAAAATGTGGAGTTGCTGATGGTGGTAGGACTAATGAAGGCACTGAGTTGTCATATCAGCACTCAGAAGACACTGTGTGGTGACCAATACATGGCTTTGTTCAGAGAGATTATTTTACTGTTATATTGTTGTTGTCATCATCACTTTGCTGTCGAGGCTGTGACGCTTGAAGGAAGGTTTAGGTGGAAGACTGACAACTGCACCTTTTGAAATGATGGGGCTGCAGTGTAAAGGAGTTGATATTTCCCACAGAAGAAGTAGGTCTGGTCTGTTTTTTTTTCACCTAAACCTGTCATTTGTTCTCATTCCATTTCTGGGAGGGGTGATTCTTGTAGTACAAGGAATTCCAGGAATCATGTGGCAGGCCATGGTGCTTCTGAGGGACAGATGTCCAGCTGAATGGCTCTAAGCTGAACTGCACATCCCACCTATGCAGGGCAGTGTATGGCCCAGGTCTCCTGGCTGGAGAGAAAGCCAGGAATTCATCAGGGCCTGCATTAGGGATGATATCCCTTCAGCTGTTGTGCAGGGGCTGTTCTTCAGTAAAAGAGCATTAGTTATCTACTTGCAATAGCTTGAAAATGCTCTAAATTTAATTAAAAAGAAGGATTCAGTTTATACTGTTTGAATCTCACCATCAGTGACTATAATCTTAAATATCAAAAAGCTTTCTATGAGCTAGTTGAATTTCATTGCTTCTGCTCCTGGACCCAGATCTTAAGATACACCTCTCATGTTTTCTTTGAATTTTCTTCAGCATTAGAATTTTTAAAAAATAGATCAAACCACAGATGGATTTAGGAAAGCTGTGTAGCAATATTTGGTTGTGCTTAGCAGGATGTTGGGTTTTTTTGCCATTGTGCTGGGAGTTTTGTGCAGATTGACTGGAAAGGCCTAGTTGTAGGACATTGTTCATAGGAGGGCTGAGCTGTCAGGATGCTTGCTGTGAAAAGGGCAAAGGTGATGGTGATGCATCAGAAAAGGTGCTACAAATAGAGATAAGGAAGTACTGGTGTCACTGCAAACATCCCTGGTCAGAAATGGAGTAAGAGAGTCAATTCAAATCTGCCATATGGAAAAAGATGAGTTGAAACTATTGGAAGCAGAGATGTGTTCCCTCTGGAATGGCAGAAGAGGTAAGTCTACCTGAAGTAGCTGTGGAGTGGGTGAATGTGATTGTAATTTCAGGAACAAAGAGAGAGTTGAGGAAAAGAATCCAGTTAAACAGAAATAAAATATTGGCTTAAGATGAAAGGTATGCTGGTCATTTGTAAAGTTTGTTTTGGAGTTTTGAAGGTGTTCCTGAGTGTTACAGCCCTTAGGTTATGGAATGACCTTACAGAAGGAGAGTTTGGTGGGGGAAAGAACCAGTCTGGATTTGGATGCTTTGTGGCAGGGCTGTGGTGGGGGTTCAGGGCAGCTGGACCCCAAGGAACTTTTCCAGATGAGTTTTTAAGCAGTTTGTGCCCTCTAGTGAGAGTTTTGGGTAGTAATCTTGGTCCTGTTTTTGCAGGATGTAAACAACCCTTAACAGTACTTTGATGTGTTACCCAGCTGAAAGGAGCTTTGGTTTTAAATATGCAGAGAGGGATGTGAGCATGAATAAAGATCCTGTGAGTGGTTTCTATGATCCTATGGAATGGTTTGGACTGGAAAGGACCTTTGAAGATTTATCTAATGTAACTTCCTTCTCATATGAATTGTGTCCAGAAACCTTAAGTACTCCTCATTATGACCACTGGGGTTTTTGCAGTTCATTTTAAAGCAGAAGATGGTGGCAGACTGAGGGTTTCAGTTTTGACAACTGAGGAACCATGGCATTACACACTTGATTATGGAATCAAATTGTCTATTCCTTACAAATGGCAGAATTAGAAGTAAGAAGCTCCTGGCATGTTCCCTGTTTTGAAGTAGCTGATACACTGACCATATAGTTTAAAGGAGTAAATACTGTGTGCTAAAGATGAAACTCGTGGCTTTCTTTGAAAGCTAAAAAAGTTACATCTACTTCTTATTAAACATTTTTTAAAAAAATTTTTTTAAAAGGTTACAAAACACCACTGGAAAAAAATGCTGGAGATGATAAAACAGATGAAGAGATGGAGGGGACACATTCAGAGGATGAAATGTTTGCTCAGAGAGGCCTTCGAAGAACTCAGAGCATGAAGTCTGTGAAAAGTAAAGGCCGTAAAGAGGCAAGTATGATCCTGCGGAGTTACTGAGTTGGTCCAGTGTACCTTGGTGTTCTTAATAGTGCAGAAATTGATTCTTAATCTTGGAAGAGTTATCAGTGATAACTGGACTGTAGAATGATAAATGGAGAACGAAGTGCGTGATAATATCTAAGCTTGGGGCTTTTGTACTTTGGAGCGTTCAGGGGAAATACAGAACTGAAATGAATTTGAGAGAGGAACAAGGGAGAGGAGATGAAATACACTCTGTGCTTACAATGCTGATTCCTACACCACCAAGCCCAAATTCGAGGAACTGCTCACCTTGAAAGGGCTGTGGAGAGTGGTATTGTCACCTGCACGTCATGCACACTTCAACATCTGCTATTTAATGGATTAAAGAAGATTCTGAATTTTGTCGTTCCCATAGACATATGGCCTGCTTTGACTCTTTGTGCTCCACAAAGAGAAGATTTGAGGTAGGGTTCAAAGTGCTTTTTATTTGTATGTGCCACAGAATTTAAAGCTACTTCAGGATAAAGCTCTGTGGAGTCTCACAAAAGTTTGTGGGTAATTCCAGGAAAACAGTTGAGACTTACTCGTCTGGCCTAATTCTGTTGAAACTGCATCTTACTCAGTCATAGGTAGATTCTCTTAATGAGACTGTGGAGTGTCCAAAGCACATTTAAAGACATCTGCTAAATGGGATTAGTGGAGAGGTAAAAAATATTTCTGCCTTATGTGACTCAACTCCTTGTTAAGTTGTGGGTTTGTTTCTCCCCTCAGATACGATACGGATCCCTGAAATACAGAGTGAAGAAGAGACCTGTTGTCTACTTCTGAGTGCGTTGCACAATGCCTGCAAGACAAACTGCTGTACTCTGATAACTTGAATTCAGTGTGTCAAGTGTTACAGACCTGTGTATGATTCATATATGAGTATGTATGGATAGATACAGTAGGACTTGGTTTTGTGAGCCCAAGTGATGAGATAAAGTATTACTCTGCTCTTCTGTAATTGCTTATTGTTTAGATTTAAGTCTGGACAAGTTATGGTATGAATTTCAGCACTCCTCAAAGGGGGGGGTTAAATGAGTAACAGGAAACAACAGCCTTGTGCCAGAGGTACTGAACTGACAAAAATAACTGCAACTCCAGTTGAATTAGAGGAAGTTGTAAGTATTTGGAGCTTGTGAAAATGGAACCCGTAGTGTCCCCAAGTTTACATGGAAAGATAGATATACTTGAAATACTCTTCTGAGCTACAATTCCTGAGAAGACCCTTGTGTAATTTTTAAAAGTACACTCTCGAGGACAGTGGATGATGGTGGGAAAGGAAAAGGAAAGGCGAGGTTCGATAGGACACATCCTAAAACATCATCATCTTGCATCATGTTGCCAAGATTAACAAATGTATATCATTCTAACAGGTGCAAACTGTGGGTACATATAGCACTTTATGCAAAACCATGTAGTTTTGCACACTCTTAATAATTGACAACTGCACATGTAATTTTAGCGACTTGATAGGTTGAATGCCAGCAATTCTTGTATTTCTAAAATTTATTGCTTAAGTACAGTTAGGAGGCTGTAGATAATTGCTACTAACAATATAATCAGGTGCCTTTCTGTGTATTATAAGGCTGTGTGACTTTTGTCTGTGTGGGGTTTTTTGGTTATTTTTTTTTTAAATTTTGTGTCTGTCTTCCTCCTTTACGTAGAGAAATGTAACATGATTTAAATCAGTTTTTGGTTAAAATTGTGGTAAGTGAAACTTGTAGCAATTCCAGTGCTAGACCTCAGGGATCTGCTCAGCCCATCAGCTGTGTGTTAGAAGTCACGCCAACATGAAAGCATGTGTGATAGATGAGTCAGGCCCTGGTTTGGTTTTGCTCTACATTGCTTTAAGAATGAATATATATATATATATTTTAGAACATTTGTGTATATATTTCATATCATGTGTGGATCCTAAAATGGTCTGTGTAGTACCTTTTTTGCTAAAGTTATTACTAAATAATTTGCATATAAGTATCTTTTTCTAAAAATGTAGTTGATTTAGTCAGCCATTCTATAACCTAGAGTCCCATGGCATATCTGCACAGAGATGAATTTTGGAATGTCCTTCAAGGCAGGGACTTGTGACAATGACTTTTTTAGGTCGTCTCTGGTTCTATTTTCTGCGATTCTGAGAATTAGGTTGATTTCAGTTTTCCGTGTGACTGTATTTCTACTGTGGATTCAGGGAGAAATCACCCACTTTTTGCAGATAGTATTTTATTATATATCATGGGGAGAGATGGTGTTGGTTTCCTTGAAGAGAAAATGGCATGTGACTTGTCTTACCCTTGGATCTCTGACTCCAGTCCTTCCCCCAGGTATTGACAGTCATCTGCAAGTCTATTGCAGTGGTCTTAAACACGTTCCCAAGGCTTGAGCCACTGCAGTTCCTTTTCTCTGTTGCAGCTGCAGTAGTTCCCTGATGGTGGGCACTTACTGCCCTGTTGGTACACACCGGCACTCGGAGTAGCCTGCTGCATCCTTCAGGCCGGAGCTGGGATTGTGTGGATACACGAGCAGCTGCTCTGCATGGCACTGCGGCACTCCCTGGCTGTGAGGGGTGTCTGTAAACCCAGTGCTAAGCTGTGCTCAAGCACCACGGGAATGGCACAGTGCTCTAACATATCCAAGCTTTAATACACCCGAGGAAGTTCAGTGCTGTAGTGAGAAGTCCCAGCAGTCCATGTGTGATTACAAGTCTTAAGCTTGGATTGCTTTACTCAGACACAGTTCCGTATCAGAAGGCAGGAAGGCCTTTCTCTCCCAAGTGAGTACAGTGCAGAAGTCCTGTCCTCTAGCCAAGACTGCACCTTGTGATCCAGCTTTTACAAGGAACTGCTGTCTGTGGGGAGGGAGTGATCACGAAGCAGCCTCCTCAGGGTGTGGGAGTCCCTTCTGCCCCAGGAATGTTTGCGCTTCTCATCTGTTTCCCTGAGTGCAAGGAGAGGCTGTGTGTGTGTTAAGGTGTGTCAGACCTTAGAGGAAGCTGAAGCTTTTGCATTTGCATCTCACCCCTCTCTGAACATTCAACTAACCTGGGATGGAATCTCTGATTTAATGTCCAGCTGAGTGTCTTCCTTGAGCACTTGCTGCTGCATTTTGCTGTAACTCATCAGGCTTGTTTTTATCAGCCAGCATGGCAATAAAATGGTCATTTTTCTACAAATCAGAATCCTGCATGAAAGGAGCAGGGTAAACCCTTCTTTCAGAAATACAGTTCGTGTTACAGGTTCACATAGATCCTCTTTTGGGAGTTGTGTTTTTAACACACTTCCAGAGCTGGAGGTCAGTTGAGAATTTTGGGTTCTACCACACTCGTGTCAGGAAGTTGCTCTTTGTGTCTCTGTGTACCTGAGGCTGTAACTTGGAGGAGACTTAACCTGATAACTCAGTTGGCTAAGTAAACTCTTTCTGAACTTTGCATGGAAGTAGGAAAGATGGCAGAATTATTCATATTCATTACTGTTTCCATTTAAATGCACTTTGGTTCTCTCAGATACTGTCTTGAGTGACCCAGCTCCCAGGGTTTTCCTAGCTGTCTTGTTCAGTCCAATATCCAACTGTAAAATTCTTTTCTTGACAGCCTGATTTTGCTCTTTGAATTCATCCTGAAACTGGTTCACTGTTTATCATCTTGATTTTTTTCCTCTGGCTGTTTGTTGTCAGCTGATGCTTGGCAGAGCACAATGGCACGGTTAGCTTTCCTCCCAATTTGCTTTTTGAATTTAGTTGGGTTTTGAAATACTACACAATTGTTTAAACTTTGTGTACAGAGAATTTTCAAAGTTTTCTTGCCTTAGCAACTGCAGAAGTGATCTGCCTAGCTCTAGCCAGTAAACTTGTAGGAAAAAATGTTAAAAGTTGATGTTTACTTTAACATTCTGTTTGGTCTTGGACTGTAAAATGTAGTTCCTGTCAAATTGGATAACCTTCTGCTCAGAGCATTTCTTGAGAATTGATGGACGGCCACCAACAGGACTGCTAATGTAGTTAAAAACTTACACAGAGGTTAAAGGTGCTGTAAAAAAGAATATGTATTTCTGTTTCAATCACATCAAGGTTTCAAGCCTTTCCAAAATATATGTGAACTGACTCAGAGTTCTGAGCAAGAACCTGCTGTACATGTTAAAATACCCATGTTTGAGATGAGGATTAAATTGCTGGCTTCAGCTGCAAATAATCTTAGGCCAGACTCTGATTACAATGTAATTGCCAATATTGTGAATGTCTTTGGCATATGAAAGTAACTGAATAATATCCAAGATACATTTTACAAACTATAATGAATTTTAAGTGAACAGAAGATAATTTGATGAAACAGAATGGTGAAGAAAATGCTGGATGCATTTAAAACTCTCTTTATGATAAAAACGTGTTTTATTTTTGGTGTTGCTTTTATTAATGGGAAGCTGGTATTTTTAAGTATTTTTATACAAAGATGTGTATGTGCAAAGGCAATACTTTACCATTTTTCAAGAACTTGTATTTTTAAATGCTATAGACCAGAGACTGTCTCCATTTGGACTGAAGTTAGTAGCTTTAAAAAAATGCAATGTAAGCTTTAATTTTTATATTGTAATAATAACTTGCTGATGACTTGTTTACATATTTGTAGGAGGGAAGGCTTTGTTATGGGTTGACTTATCTTGATGCTCTCTTTAATAAATGCTGCTTTGAGCAGGATGCAATGGATATTTTATTACCTGAATTATGATTAACAAACCACTCAGTACGTGATCTGTGTTCTGTTATTTATCATAATGGTTCCAGTAACAAAACAATCCGTCTAAACTTTGGAGAGACTTTTAAAACTCTTTGAAGTGTGACTGAACTGCCTTGGAGGTTCTGCTGTGGAGGCTGAAGCTGATTTACACCAAAATGAAACTTACCCTGGGAAAGGCAACTTGAAAACGGTCCAACGTTACCTGTTTGAGATGTTTGGTTCAGAATAAATTCAAATTGAGATGTTTCGTGTTCCAAAGGATACACCTTCCTGGGGAACTGTTGGACAGCAAACTGATTTGGGTTTGTATTTCCTAGGCAGAGTTCTTGAGGTGACCTAGAGAAGGAAGGTGAACTTGGCCCTTTTCTTTTCAATCAGCTCAAATAAGCTGTTTAACACCCCTCCCAAAAACCAATCCAAAACCTCAGTGTCCATGTTCTCTGGACCTTGTTTGCAAGGCTTCCTGACTTACTGCCTCAAAGGAAAGAATTTCTTATTAATATTTATTGAGGAGAAGGACTTGAGAGACAGCAGTGATAAATAAAAGCATTATGAAAATCCACCTGACTGGAAGGGACTGTGCAGTGATTCAGTTCCCGATGTCAGAGCAGTTCATACAGTACAAACCCCCTGCCAAAAAATTGTGGGTGTCAGAAAACAATGCTGACCTTTTCTCCTATATTTGTTCAACTGATGTTTAGCAGGCAGCAAGAACATTCCTGAATGTGGGCTAAAACCTGTCCTGCTGTGTAAGTGATGCTCTGGTGAGACCCACTCAGGGAATCGTTAGCTGGTGATTCTAAAACAGTGCTGGGTACGTATGTCTTAGGCTGAAACATTAAAGGTGAAACAGGTGCAGCAACAATGGGGACAGGTCTTTTGGGGGCTCTTTATTTGGAGTTTTTGGGCATTGTGTATTTTCCACACTAACATGAGAAAACAGATGTTGGAATATGAGGGGAAACCTAGTAGTTCTTGTAAAATCAGTAGACTTCCAAAACGACTATGGTCCTTTCTGTAGCTGTATTCAGGAATGGAACAGAAGCCTGTCTTACGTCTGCCTGCCTTTGCCAAGGTTCAGTGACAGATTGCGCTGTCTGAATTAGGGCAGGAATCAGAAAAACAGCTGGAGCATAGACTGCAGGGACCTCAGAATGTAGGATTTCACTGCTGTCTGCCAATGTATGGTGACTACGTGCATGAGGAAGCTTAGAAATTATTTAGAAACTTCCTTTCTTCCAGGCTGTCCCAGTTCCAAGGTAAGCAGCACTTTGACCCTCACTTAGCTGTTCCTGGCCAACAAACTAGCTCTGCTGTGTGGCACCTGCTGCTTTTTTTTGGGGAGCTGTGCTGTGACAGCCAATCTTTCTACTAATTTTAGTTCTCCTGGACTAAGAATACTAAGGGGAGGTCATCCTAATTTACTGCCTCAAAGGATTTCTTAATAGGGCTGAGGAGAGAGACTTAAAAAAAAACCCAAAGCAAAACTAAACCCCTGTATAAAGTTAGTGTAATAGTAAAAGCTCCACCTTTAAACGTAATGGTAGGAAAAATGCAAATGTAACTGTGTGTTAGTCTTGAAGGAATTGCACCAAACAAGGCCACTCACTGTGCTTTTGTCAAACACCTTAATTAATGATAGTTAATGTCTCTATTCTTAAAACTGGACTTGGCAACTTGAAAGGAGTTTCTCCTGTTGTCTGTAGGGTGTGGAGCTTTTTGGTGTCACCCTGCAAGCTGGATGAAAGCCACAGGGTGAAGAGAATATTTCTGGTAGTTCAAATTGTTTATTGAATTGGCAGGGCAGCCTCCTGGTTCAGTAGGTGCCCAATTACCACATGACTAGAGACAGCAGCCCGGGGAAAAGGCTACTGAGCAAAATTACCTTTGGTAGCAGCCTGCAATTATCTAGTCTAGATGAAATCCTGATAAAGAACACTGCTGCTCTTAAAATCCAGATTCTGAAAGAGAGCTGCTCTCGTTTTCAAACAGCTCTGGCACTGCCGGGCTCTTCTGCTCTCTGCAGGGATGTCTCCCGCAGCACCCCGTGAGTGCCTTTTTGCTGGAGAGGAGATGTGGCCGTTTCCCGGAGCATCCTGCCTGGAACCACCTCCTGCCTTGGCAGCTTTTTCTTCCTGGAGCGGCGGGGAGGTTGTTCCCCACGCCTGGTGCGGATGCTCCGCGCTCTGCCCGCCTGGCTCGGCTGTGGCGGCGCCCGGTTCTGCCGGCGGGCCGGCAGCGGGTGAGGCTTTACGGCCGGGGCGGAGCTCGGCTCGGCGGGGCTCGGCTTATCCCGGCTGGGCGCGCTCCGGGCGGGCCATGGCGGCGGGGCTGGAGCGGGAGCTGGGGCTGGACGTGGAGGAGGCGCTGGCGGCGGCGGGGCCGTTCGGGCGCGGGCAGCGGCGCCTCACGGCCCTGCTGGTGCTGCTGCAGGTGAGGGCGCGGCGGGACCCCCTGCCCTCCTTTCTCTCTCCGTTTGCACAGCCCGGGCACCATCGCGGGGATGGCGGTGCCGCTCCCGGGCACATTCCCGTTTCCCGCGCCCCCCCGGGCTGCAGGGGCTCGGGAATGCCGCCGGGAAGCGGTGTCAGGGCGGGAGCCGGGGCTCTGTGTCCCCCCAGCTCCTCCGCCTCCGAGGACCGTCCCCTGCTCCGCTGCTCCCTCCCTTCGCCGCTGTGTGCCCGCAGGCGTCCCCTTGGAGCCCCGCTTGGCTTCGTGGGCGTTCCAAAACGGATTTGGTCCTTTTCCAAGGAGCCTGTCAAACCTCTCTCTTACCTCAGTGGTGTCTTGCGTGCTTAACTTCTCAAAGTTTATGATGTGTTTTCCTTATTCCTGTGCACATCTTTTTATCTTGTTCGCTTTTTAAAGAGTACCTTTTATGCTTTTCCTGATGAGGGAAATGGAGTCTAAGTACAACAATTTTTTTTTTTTGTTTCTCTTTCCTTTTTTCTCTTTTTATCTCTTCTGAAAGCGATATGCAAAGTGCTGTCTTTAAATAGTGCCCACACCCCAGCATGCAAATATTTATATGTTTCACTCCCTTAGTTTTCTTGCTTCCTCTTGTCAGTGCAGCTTTACATTTTGATCTAAACACCGTTGGGAGGGAGGGAGATTGTGCTGATTGATGGTTTTCTTTGTAACTTGTTTCTGCAAGAGTGTCCAAGGTAAGCACAGGATTAGATGGCACATTAAACCAACATACAGCCAAATGCACCATCTGAAGACTTGTGGCCTAATGAAGGGAACCATTCTGGAGTCAAAACTTTTCCATCGGCAGTGACATGCAAAAAATCACTAATATGTGGATATGCTTAGGGATAATATTATTTTAAGTTAGAAAAAATAAAATCATGTGCAAAGCCTGGAAGACATTCAAAACATCTTGAAGCTCATCTCAATGAATAAATATTCTCATAAGGGTCTCTTTTTATAAAAATCTTGTTTACGCCTGCACATTCTAGTTTTCCTGATGGTCAGGTTAAGGATTCAGTCCTTGAAATGGAAAGAACTAGCAAAAACTTTAAAAAATATAATATTAGATTTCTTTTTCACTTTTTTTTTTTTCTTTTTTGGGGGGTTGTTTTTTGTTTGGGTTTTTTTTGCATGTGTGTGTATTTCTTGACTTGTCACTGCAGGTTCTATTCTTTTAATATAGTAAGTAAAACTTCTATGTGTAAAAAATGTAAGTATTCTCACCTATGAAACTGTAATGAAGTTTTTAATATCTTCCTTTCCTATGACTGGCTAATAACTGCAAGAACAAACTGAACAACTCCACAACAGGGAGGAGGGTGTCAAGATGAGTCTTCCCTTGGAAGTGCACCAGCCTCTCTGGAGTGGTACTTGCTGTCCCGACAGCCTCCATGGTTGCATTTGGGGATTTAGACACAGTAGGCTGACTGTGTTTTCTTTGGGATGCTGGGTAAAGGGGAATTGTTAATTGTTAGTTTAATGAAGAGCCTGCAATATTCCATCAGGTCTCTTGGGGTTGTTCAGGGTCAGTGATTGTGTTTTATTTTAAGGTATACGTGGCTTGCCAGTCGATGCTTATTGTGCTCGTGGGAGCTGTGCCCAAGTACCATATCGACCAGGAGGGAATTCCAGCGAGCAGAGCTGAGCTTGCCAAGCACATCCATTTTGCCAGTAACTTCACGTCCATCGTCACCGAGGCAAGTACTTCCTTCAGTGTAATCACTTCTCTTCTTGGGATTTGTGTCACTGGTGCAGGACATGGCACATGGAAAAGCCAAGCAGGGCTTAGTGCAATCTTCTGCTTATGCTACTAAAAATCTTTGGAATCCACCATTTGGCTCTTTCATTTTATTATTTTTAAATCAGAAAGTATGTGACTGAATTTTTAGTTTCATTTTCCTACAGTAAATCTAATACTTATTTAGGTTAAACTTCCTGTATATTATTTATTTTGTTTTCAGCTATACCTTGAGCTGTTTTAGAAAGTCATTATTAATGAAGAATGATAATTTAATTCCAGTTTATAACGGGAATTTAGGATGAGCTCTTTCTAATGTCTGTTTAATGCTGAGAGAGGTTCAGTCTGTTGTGTCTGCACAGTCTGCTGTGCATGTAAGCTTGGCCATGAGTTGCATTAGTTCCTTACAGAAGATACATCTTAAAAATGAAACCAGTGTGGAAATGGAACTCGTGCACCACGTCTGGATATTTTAATGTGTGGTGAGAGCAGGGGATGGAACAGACTGAAGTTTTCTGAGGGGGACAGAAGCTTTACTCTTCATCTTAATGCCTTATGAATTCCAGGCAAGAGGCTCTGCTTGCTTTTCCCTGGTCCCCTGGCTGTAACCGCCCAGACAGGCACGAGTGACCTGAGCAGTGCTGCCAGTGCCAGGAAACAGGCTGTGTGGGTGACTGGGCTGGTGGCCTGAACTGCTGGAGTTCTGCTGCTGGAATTCCTGGAGCAGTTCTCAGTAAACTCCTATAGGACAGGTTAATCCTTGGTGTAACTGGTGCCAAATTTTGCTTCCTTCCCGTTATCTCAAGTGTGATGCTTACCTTGGGGAAATGTAGTGACTAAACCCAAGGAGGAATGATGCAATATTGGATCATATCCTCTGTCAGAAACAGAATTTTTTGATTAGCAAGATCACTCTTCGGTTGCAGACTTCCAGCAGGATGCTTGATATGGGGTGCTTAATTTATAACCAGAAATCATCAAATTTTTACTAAGACTGTGTTTTGAAATGTAGGAGCCAGTGTCCCTATTTTCAAAATATGTGCTAATTCCCAAGATTCATCAAAACAAATCTATGTTCCCATGTGTTTTGGTAACTTTAGGATTTTTTAAAACTATATTGTTAACAGTCTTCTTATGGAATCTTTAGATGTTGAGCAGCATTTTGCTGTAAATCACACTGCCACGTGGATATAAAGAGCTGAGGATGTGTTTTGGTGAGAGCAAAATTGGCAACACTTTTGTTGGCCAGCTACAGTTAATTTTGAAAAATATTTAACAAGTTCCCTTTGTACCAATAAAATAGATAGATAGATGCATTCTTTTAAAAGTTACGTTCTTCACAGCTCGTTGGACATTTTAAATACAAACATGCATCCACCAAGCAGCACAAGGAACAGTTGGCAAAAGCAATATTTCCTGGTTCTGCCCTGAGAAAGGAAGCTGCTTCCGTAAAGTTTATTTTCTTTATTTTGGTGTTGGAGATTAAACTTCGTGGAGCTTAAATATTCTTGGTTCTGTTCTGGTTTGACAGGGGCATTGTTCTCAAAAAACCTCCAGAGCTTGAGTTCTGCTTCAAGAACATTGTAATTATTTTGGCATAACTAAGAATTCAGAAATAATAGCTCAAGCTTAGTTTTTGAAAAATACAGTTGTTAGGATTGCTCTTGGGACTGGCATCAACTCAGTCCCCTTCTTTAACAAGCGATGGTGCTTAGGAAGGTGAGCTCAGAATTGGACAGTGAGTTCAGGAACTTCTACATTTGGTGTAGAAATGGTCCCTTACTTTTAAGAAGTGGATTTTTGCAACCATATCCAGGAGCATAAAGTTGTGTTGTCTCTTGTATCAGCCTGAAATACTCTGCAGACAAGAACAGGGAGTTTGAAATGTGTGTAGTGTGGAGTGCTAGAGTGGAGGAGGAGTGCTCTGTGCCTTGGAGAGCACATGCAGTGATATTTTTATACTTTAATTTTCCTGAGGGTTTGTGCCCAAGGGTATTTCATTGTTGAAGTCCCCTCAGAAAGTTAAGATACTATAAGTTTTGGGGCTACATATTTATCCAGTGTGACACTCATCTACTTTTTTGGAAGTAAATTTTCCAGTAAATACCCTGGGAATTATTTTAAATATTAAAATAATGATGAAATAGTTCTATAGATAAAGCTTTGTGTTGAATTAGTTAATTTCCTTTCCTGGAAAATGACTTAGGATTTTCTGATTCCTCGCCAAGCTGGTGGGGTCAGCAGTGTTTGTAAGTCCAACGGTGTGTTTCTGTGAGCGTTGACTCTCCTTGTCTGTGGCACAGGGGCTGCTCAAGCTCTCTGTGTGCCTTGCCCCAGCAGGAAACAGTATTTCATTCTGATTTCAACCCACTCTGAGTTAATTTTCTTCTCTGCTGATGATTTTTGGTTGCGCTGCCTCAGTTTAGCTTTTGGATGAGGTACAAAGTCCACTTTGTGAAGAAACCCGTGATGCATTTCTAACTTGGGTTTGGCTATGAATGTGCATGTGCAGTGAGACACTAAAACACCAGTGAGTAGTCTATAAGTAGTTCTTGGCATTTTTATTGAACGAGGACATTTTTCCATAATCCCCTCCTGATTCTCTTCAGGAGTTCAGTGTGTGTACGGTGGGGAAGGGCACCAGGGATCACTGGTGGTTCAGGAAGCACAGCTGCACAGCATTAACTCTCTGAGTCCTGCAGGACTGAACATGCATTATTCTTGCTAAGGAAGGATTTTTAATACTTGTGCTTTGAAATAGCTGAGTTGGTTCACTACTGAAATGGGTAAGCTGTGAACAGTTCAGACTCTCCTTGTTTTAATAACCTAAGGTAAGCTGCCTGGCCAAAAGCTTGGGAATGGGGTGCAACTAATTGCACTTACCAAGTTTGAAAGATTTTAATGTATTACATGGAAATTTCCTGGGGGAGAGATGTTGGGGTCTGTTAGGGAGGCAAAACGTGGCTACTGTGGGCTTACCTATCAAGCTTTGAATAAAACTTATATGGGATATAAAACAGCAAGTGGGAAATGGCAAGTGAAGAATTTTGATAGATGTTTCATTATTTTTGAGAAAGGCGGCAACTTGATGTTGATACTTTTAATAAGGATGTTCTTTTTGTTTTTGACAGTGGTACCTCATTGACCAAGAAACCTACAAAGTAAGCCTTGCATCATCCCTGTTTTTTGCTGGATTGCTCATTGGAAATATCACATTTGGCCCTTTGTCAGATAAACTGGGCAGGAAACCTGTGTATATCTCAGGTAGGAGTGTTAAAGGGTTTTTCTTTAGCATTCTACATGGATAACATCCCTTTTCGTCCCTGCCCCTGGCCCACCCTGCTCAGAGGCTGCTCGTGGGTCACCTGCTCTGCCAGTGATCTGTGTCAGCTTCTCACCCAAAGTGGAGCAGCACTGACATTGGTCAGTATGAGTGTGCTGAGCAACAGAGATCACAGAATATCCATGGGAGGTGAAAAAAGAACCTGTTTTTGCCATGGTTATCACTACTGGAGCACAGTATTCCACACATTGCCCAACCATAGTGTTCCAAGTAAAAAATAATTTGCCCTTTTTTGGAGGATGAGGGAGAGAATGATATCCCTAAATATCTTTAGAGTGGGTTACTCCTGTCCTGGTGTTCTGTTTTCCAGCTGTGCTTACAACCAAAGGGTCTTTTTGTTTAATGAGAACATTCTGAAGGAAATGTCACCTTTGACACTGCAAACTTCAAGTGTGTAACTTGAAAATTGTTGTAATTTTCATGTTGTAGTGTCAGAAAGCTAAATGCAAGAGATGGGAGATGAGCACTAAAGTCTGCTCGTTATAGTCAGTCACTGACTGTGGTCCCTGCCTTGTTTTGGAGTAACAGAAGTACTAATTCCGTTTTGTTCTGTCTCCACAGGTCTCTTTTTTGATGTCATTTTTGGGTATGTCACAGCCTTAGCTCCGAATTATGACGTATTTGCGGTTTCACGGTTTTTTGTTGGAATTGTGAATGGTGGAATGGCTCTTGTGTCTTTTGTCCTAACACAAGAGTATGTAGGAAAATCATTCTGGTCATTTACAGGTGGGCTTTGGGGTATTTTTAATCACTGTTACTGTGACACATATTGTTCTCTCAGTGCCTTACATTTTAAGTTAATGCAACGTCAAATCAGTTGTGGTATGAATCAGATGAGTGTGATGTGATTCATCCAGGTTCTCATTTTTGTGGGAAAGGTGCCTGAGTAAGGAAGATGGGATTGAGTTTGTTTGATAAGTAGCAAAACTGAGGTTTTCAAACTGGTACACTAATTCCTAAAATTTCTCAATTTGTACACTGTGTTACATTAAAAAAGAAAATAAATGTTTTGGCAGATCCTGCCAGATTCTGCTGTGTGGTACCTTGGGAAGGTATTCTGGGAAGTGAACCACAAAATGAGTTGGTGCCTGGACAGTGGTTTTTCCACTGCGGAATGTGCTGCCCATCCAGTATTTTTAAATGTCCTTTTCTCATATGATACTGCCAAGACTTAAAATAAGTTTAACACTTGGACATCAGACGGTTTCAAAGCTGGAGTAGCTCAGACTGCAATGCCTTTCTGGCAGACACAACATGGGGAAAAACATGGTCCAAATGCTGGCTTCCTGTGTCTGTGATCAGCATATTTCTCTCCCTCATTTATTCAGTTGCCTCTTTCTGCAGTTTTTCTTACTTTTTTCTCTGGACTCCTGGGGGTGTATGAGACAGTTGTGGTTTAGTTATAACCTTTCACTTTTTTTTTTTAAGTACTGAATTTTCCTCTTCTGAGTTCACTTTTTTGACTGTGCCTTCTCTCTCTCTCTCCCCCACCCTTCCTTCTCCCTTGCCCTGTTGTCTCTGTCTGCTCTTCCCAGCTTCCTCCCTGCAGGGCCAACCTCCTGATGGACAAGACAAGACAGGCCATTTCCTGCTGCTTGTTGCTCTGGGTGCTCTGTTCTAGGTGTGCTCAGCGTTGGGAAGGAGGGGCTGAGGGAGAGGGAGCTCCTGGGTGCAGCTCAGCTGTGTCAGAGCAGCTGTCAGGGTGTTGGTGTGAGCTGGGCTTTGTGGGACACAGCTCAGAGTGTGTCCACAAGATCACTGTGTTTGGCTGCAGGAGGTTTGTTGCTGGGCTTTTGAAGTTCCAGTTGACCCCGTATTTTAGATATTTTTATTTACACCTATTCATCAGAAATCTGCTGTAATAAACCTCTGGCTTGGCAGCTGGTTTTGTACTGAGCTCAGTCCTTGTACTTCTGTAACTTCCAGTTTCTGCTCCAGCTTCTATTCAAGGTTTCCCTAACAGACCTAAATAAATCACTTGCTCCCAATACTTCCCCTCCTGTCCTCAGGTTTTCTCTTTAGTCTCTAAGTTCCTGTTAATTTCTTACTTTCTTCTATGTCCCACTCTTTTATTTTTTTAAAGGGGGGGGGGAACCCAACCCTCCCATATATTACACAAAGCTGTTCTTCATTGGGATTGCATGTTACACTTAAGCCAACTGGTTCACCAGTACTGTAAAGATAGCTCATAAAATTGCTATTTTATTGAGGAATTTCAGGCTTCCGCTTTAAGCATTTTTTTCCGTTTTGTCAGTGGTTTCTGTGGTGATTGGTTTGCTCTTGTTTTTTCAGGTTCATTAACCAATTTGACATTTGCAGTTGGCATTGCTGTTTATGCTTTGCTGGGTTACTGCATCAGAGAGTGGCGCTACCTCGCCTTCGTGTCAAACACTCCAGGAGTCTTCTTCCTCCTCCTCTCCTTGTAAGTGGTTCACATGCATTATAATGATAAGAAAAAAATATGCAGCAATTAACAGTTATTACTTCTTGTCACCATTCGAGAGTGGTGTAAAGGAGGGTGATGTTTTTCCGTAGGGTTCCATGAGCCAAGCAAGAGTTAAAACCACGTTATGCAGGAAGGAGGGGTGTGAAGTGAAGCACAAAGTCAGGGTTACGCAGAAGACAAGCTTGTGTTTCTGCATGTTGTTGCAGCTGCGGTGGCCAGCGCTGCAGAGAGCAGCTGTGTGCCAGCTGTCCGAGGAAACTCAGTTACAGATCTGGGAAGGGAAGGGAAGGGAAGGGAAGGGAAGGGAAGG